>NC_092366.1:3075658-3375658 GCF_030848805.1 Temnothorax longispinosus
CTGCGGATCGACATCCACCACCCTGAGAGTGTTTAGGCGATTAGGTCGTCGCGTCGCGCGGGGTGCGTGTGTCTGCGGATCGACATCCACCACCCTGAGAGTGTTTAGGCGATTAGGTCGTCGCGTCGCGCGGGGTGCGTGTGTCTGCGGATCGACATCCACCACCCTGAGAGTGTTTAGGCGATTAGGTCGTCGCGCGCGGGGTGCGTGTGTCTGCGGATCGACATCCACCACCCTGAGAGTGTTTAGGCGATTAGGTCGTCGCGTCGCGCGGGGTGCGTGTGTCTGCGGATCGACATCCACCACCCTGAGAGTGTTTAGGCGATTAGGTCGTCGCGTCGCGCGGGGTGCGTGTGTCTGCGGATCGACATCCACCACCCTGAGAGTGTTTAGGCGATTAGGTCGTCGCGTCGCGCGGGGTGCGTGTGTCTGCGGATCGACATCCACCACCCTGAGAGTGTTTAGGCGATTAGGTCGTCGCGTCGCGCGGGGTGCGTGTGTCTGCGGATCGACATCCACCACCCTGAGAGTGTTTAGGCGATTAGGTCGTCGCGTCGCGCGGGGTGCGTGTGTCTGCGGATCGACATCCACCACCCTGAGAGTGTTTAGGCGATTAGGTCGTCGCGTCGCGCGGGGTGCGTGTGTCTGCGGATCGACATCCACCACCCTGAGAGTGTTTAGGCGATTAGGTCGTCGCGTCGCGCGGGGTGCGTGTGTCTGCGGATCGACATCCACCACCCTGAGAGTGTTTAGGCGATTAGGTCGTCGCGTCGCGCGGGGTGCGTGTGTCTGCGGATCGACATCCACCACCCTGAGAGTGTTTAGGCGATTAGGTCGTCGCGTCGCGCGGGGTGCGTGTGTCTGCGGATCGACATCCACCACCCTGAGAGTGTTTAGGCGATTAGGTCGTCGCGTCGCGCGGGGTGCGTGTGTCTGCGGATCGACATCCACCACCCTGAGAGTGTTTAGGCGATTAGGGTCGCGCGTCCGCGGGGTGAGTGTGTCTGCGGATCGACATCCACCACCCTGAGAGTGTTTAGGCGATTAGGTCGTCGCGTCGCGCGGGGTGCGTGTGTCTGCGGATCGACATCCACCACCCTGAGAGTGTTTAGGCGATTAGGTCGTCGCGTCGCGCGGGGTGCGTGTGTCTGCGGATCGACATCCACCACCCTGAGAGTGTTTAGGCGATTAGGTCGTCGCGTCGCGCGGGGTGCGTGTGTCTGCGGATCGACATCCACCACCCTGAGAGTGTTTAGGCGATTAGGTCGTCGCGTCGCGCGGGGTGCGTGTGTCTGCGGATCGACATCCACCACCCTGAGAGTGTTTAGGCGATTAGGTCGTCGCGTCGCGCGGGGTGAGTGTGTCTGCGGATCGACATCCACCACCCTGAGAGTGTTTAGGCGATTAGGTCGTCGCGCGGGGTGCGTGTGTCTGCGGATCGACATCCACCACCCTGAGAGTGTTTAGGCGATTAGGTCGTCGCGTCGCGCGGGGTGCGTGTGTCTGCGGATCGACATCCACCACCCTGAGAGTGTTTAGGCGATTAGGTCGTCGCGTCGCGCGGGGTGCGTGTGTCTGCGGATCGACATCCACCACCCTGAGAGTGTTTAGGCGATTAGGTCGTCGCGTCGCGCGGGGTGCGTGTGTCTGCGGATCGACATCCACCACCCTGAGAGTGTTTAGGCGATTAGGTCGTCGCGTCGCGCGGGGTGCGTGTGTCTGCGGATCGACATCCACCACCCTGAGAGTGTTTAGGCGATTAGGTCGTCGCGTCGCGCGGGGGTGTGTGTCTGCGGATCGACATCCACCACCCTGAGAGTGTTTAGGCGATTAGGTCGTCGCGTCGCGCGGGGTGCGTGTGTGTCTGCGGATCGACATCCACCACCCTGAGAGTGTTTAGGCGATTAGGTCGTCGCGTCGCGCGGGGTGCGTGTGTCTGCGGATCGACATCCACCACCCTGAGAGTGTTTAGGCGATTAGGTCGTCGCGTCGCGCGGGGTGCGTGTGTCTGCGGATCGACATCCACCACCCTGAGAGTGTTTAGGCGATTAGGTCGTCGCGTCGCGCGGGGTGAGTGTGTCTGCGGATCGACATCCACCACCCTGAGAGTGTTTAGGCGATTAGGTCGTCGCGTCGCGCGGGGTGCGTGTGTCTGCGGATCGACATCCACCACCCTGAGAGTGTTTAGGCGATTAGGTCGTCGCGTCGCGCGGGGTGAGTGTGTCTGCGGATCGACATCCACCACCCTGAGAGTGTTTAGGCGATTAGGTCGTCGCGTCGCGCGGGGTGCGTGTGTCTGCGGATCGACATCCACCACCCTGAGAGTGTTTAGGCGATTAGGTCGTCGCGTCGCGCGGGGTGCGTGTGTCTGCGGATCGACATCCACCACCCTGAGAGTGTTTAGGCGATTAGGTCGTCGCGTCGCGCGGGGTGAGTGTGTCTGCGGATCGACATCCACCACCCCTGAGAGTGTTTAGGCGATTAGGTCGTCGCGTCGCGCGGGGTGCGTGTGTCTGCGGATCGACATCCACCACCCTGAGAGTGTTTAGGCGATTAGGTCGTCGCGTCGCGCGGGGTGAGTGTGTCTGCGGATCGACATCCACCACCCTGAGAGTGTTTAGGCGATTAGGTCGTCGCGTCGCGCGGGGTGAGTGTGTCTGCGGATCGACATCCACCACCCTGAGAGTGTTTAGGCGATTAGGTCGTCGCGCGGGGTGCGTGTGTCTGCGGATCGACATCCACCACCCTGAGAGTGTTTAGGCGATTAGGTCGTCGCGTCGCGCGGGGTGCGTGTGTCTGCGGATCGACATCCACCACCCTGAGAGTGTTTAGGCGATTAGGTCGTCGCGCGGGGTGCGTGTGTCTGCGGATCGACATCCACCACCCTGAGAGTGTTTAGGCGATTAGGTCGTCGCGTCGCGCGGGGTGCGTGTGTCTGCGGATCGACATCCACCACCCTGAGAGTGTTTAGGCGATTAGGTCGTCGCGTCGCGCGGGGTGAGTGTGTCTGCGGATCGACATCCACCACCCTGAGAGTGTTTAGGCGATTAGGTCGTCGCGCGGGGTGCGTGTGTCTGCGGATCGACATCCACCACACTGAGAGTGTTTAGGCGATTAGGTCGTCGCGTCGCGCGGGGTGCGTGTGTCTGCGGATCGACATCCACCACCCTGAGAGTGTTTAGGCGATTAGGTCGTCGCGTCGCGCGGGGTGCGTGTGTCTGCGGATCGACATCCACCACCCTGAGAGTGTTTAGGCGATTAGGTCGTCGCGTCGCGCGGGGTGAGTGTGTCTGCGGATCGACATCCACCACCCTGAGAGTGTTTAGGCGATTAGGTCGTCGCGTCGCGCGGGGTGAGTGTGTCTGCGGATCGACATCCACCACCCTGAGAGTGTTTAGGCGATTAGGTCGTCGCGTCGCGCGGGGTGCGTGTGTCTGCGGATCGACATCCACCACCCTGAGAGTGTTTAGGCGATTAGGTCGTCGCGTCGCGCGGGGTGAGTGTGTCTGCGGATCGACATCCACCACCCTGAGAGTGTTTAGGCGATTAGGTCGTCGCGTCGCGGGGTGCGTGTGTCTGCGGATCGACATCCACCACCCTGAGAGTGTTTAGGCGATTAGGTCGTCGCGCGGGGTGCGTGTGTCTGCGGATCGACATCCACCACCCTGAGAGTGTTTAGGCGATTAGGTCGTCGCGTCGCGCGGGGTGAGTGTGTCTGCGGATCGACATCCACCACCCTGAGAGTGTTTAGGCGATTAGGTCGTCGTCGCGCGGGGTGCGTGTGTCTGCGGATCGACATCCACCACCCGAGAGTGTTTAGGCGATTAGGTCGTCGCGTCGCGCGGGGTGCGTGTGTCTGCGGATCGACATCCACCACCCTGAGAGTGTTTAGGCGATTAGGTCGTCGCGTCGCGCGGGGTGAGTGTGTCTGCGGATCGACATCCACCACCCTGAGAGTGTTTAGGCGATTAGGTCGTCGCGTCGCGCGGGGTGCGTGTGTCTGCGGATCGACATCCACCACCCTGAGAGTGTTTAGGCGATTAGGTCGTCGCGTCGCGCGGGGTGAGTGTGTCTGCGGATCGACATCCACCACCCTGAGAGTGTTTAGGCGATTAGGTCGTCGCGTCGCGCGGGGTGAGTGTGTCTGCGGATCGACATCCACCACCCTGAGAGTGTTTAGGCGATTAGGTCGTCGCGTCGCGCGGGGTGCGTGTGTCTGCGGATCGACATCCACCACCCTGAGAGTGTTTAGGCGATTAGGTCGTCGCGTCGCGCGGGGTGAGTGTGTCTGCGGATCGCATCCACCACCCTGAGAGTGTTTAGGCGATTAGGTCGTCGCGTCGCGCGGGGTGAGTGTGTCTGCGGATCGACATCCACCACCCTGAGAGTGTTTAGGCGATTAGGTCGTCGCGTCGCGCGGGGTGCGTGTGTCTGCGGATCGACACCCACCACCCTTAGAAAGTTAGGTCAGGGTTGCTCGTGGTGGTTTTAGTCGGTAGGCTATGGGCGCGCGATGCCACGCTGAGGGAGGCTCAGGGGATTTCGGTCCTCTGAAGCGCCCCTCGTAACGGTGGTACGCGTGCGCGTAGAATCCGACACTCCCCCTCCCTACCACAGGGCGAGGGTGTCTTTCGAAGATTTCCACCACGTTAAAAAAAAAAAAAAAAAAAGTAGAGAACAATTTTTAATTCCTTTCAGCAATTACATTTCTATTAAGCGAGAAAGGTCAAGAAACATTTCGACTATATTGCAACAACGTCGTAAAATTAATGCAATATAGCCGAAATGGCTTCTTGACTTTTTTTGCTTAATGGATGAAGTCACACTGCATTGCCACGAGTCTCAATGTGGCTCGAGACTCTTATCTGACCCGGAGGTGGTGGTGGATTTTGCGGCCGGAACAGCAGGAAAGAAAGTGGTGAGTGTAACTGATTTTTACGTACTATGTCACTTATGTCCAACAATGTTCTATCTCTTCTGTCTTTACTTAATCGAATCGTTCATTTGAATATTTCAGAAAATAACGACGCAGAAGGTGACATCGGAGCAGCGAGGGAATCCTGCGAACCTGATATCCCGAGCAGCCTGAGAGGAGGAGGAGGCCTAGGATAGGCATCGGGCATCGGCGTATCAACACTTCTGGTAAATGTTGCTTTTTATTTTTTTCTAAAGATATTATAGAATCTGTTTTTTCGTTTGTGCTTATTCAGTTGCTACATTAAACCGTGTTTTAAAATATAAATTAGTAAAAGAAATAATTTGAAAAATTTGATTCAAGTTGATTCTAACGTAGAGACCTTTTTGCGAAGAAGTAAATTGAATGTGTATTAATCTGAATAACGAATAGCGTGACAATTATTTAATCTATTCGATTATTTTTATGTTACAGAAAATATCCACGCTGGAAGGACCATCAGCTTTGCATCGAGAAAACACGATGGACATCTCGAGCAGCCTGAGAGGAGGTGGAGGCCTGGGAGAGGCATCGGGCATCATCGGCGTACTAACACTTCTGGTAAGTGTTATTTTTTATTTTTTCTAAAGATATTATAGAATCTCTTTTTTCGTTTGTTTTTATTTAGTTGCTACATTAAACCGTGTTTCGAAATATAAATTAGTAAAAAGAAATAAATCGAAAAATTTGATTCAAGTTGATTCTAACGTAGAGACTTTTTTCGAAGAAGTAATTTAGGAAAAGATTAATCGGAATAACGAATAAGATGTTCGATGCGCGTGACAATTATTTAATCGATTTGTTTATTTTTATGTTACAGAACATATCGACGCGCGCGCAGGAAGGAGCATCAGCTTCGCATCGAGGAAACACGAAGGACACCCCGAGCAGCGTGAAAGAAAGTGGAGGTCTGGGAGAGGCATCAGGCGCCGGCGGAACAACATGCGGTAAATATAATTACCTCGAAAAAAACAAAGTGGTAGTATTATACCTCGAAATAACACCCTGTACATATTGTTTATACAATGCGTAATACTGCAAAAAGGCGTGATATCTGTACAAAATTACCTTTTTTAAAAAAAAGGTAAAGAAAGGCGCCAAGTACACGCATAGTAGTGTATATGTTGTTACCTCGAAAAAAAAAACAGTGGTAGTATTATACCTTAAAAAAATCTAAGTAACAAGTGGTAGACGAAATCTTTGTATCTTGAAAAATCTCGAAAAAACTTAAACAGTAGTATCTTCACTTCGAAAAAAAAAAACAAAGTAGTAGTATTATACCTCGAAAAAACCTAAGTAACAAGTGGTGGACGTAATCTTTGTATCTCCAAAAATCTCGAAAAAACCTAAGCAGTATTATTTTTATTTCCAAAAAATTATTACTCAAGTGATACACATCACAAAATTACGTTACCTTATCAAAAAATGAGTCGCGCTTCAAGTGATCTATTATTACAATTACAAAAAAGAAATGATATCTCTTTAAATTACAGCGCCAATTACAGAGAACATATATTTTTTGAGATACAAAGATTACGTCTACCACTTGTTACTTAGGTTTTTTCGAAGTATAATATTACTACTGCTTTTCTTCGATTAGAATAAAAAATTGAATCATGAAGAATTACACAGGTAACAGTACAAAATACAAATATTTTATTAAAATATTTAAACCCAACAAGGGAATACAAGGTATTTAAATACAAAGTTTATATATGTATTTTAAAAGATTTAATCGCATCGCAAAGAATTACAGAGGTAACAGTACAAAAAATAAAAATATTTTATTAAAATACATAAATTTTTCTTGTCAAAAAACTTGGCGCTGCTAGACCTCAAAATTAGGTCAGCCTGGTGTGTATGTGCGAGCGAGTGGGTGTGGGCGATGTGTGTGTGTAATTTGTAAAAGGTCTCTCTCTCTCTCTCTCTCTCTCTCTCTCTCTCTCTTCTCTCTCTCTCTCTAGCAGCGCCAAGTTTTTTGACAAGAAAAATTTATGTATTTTAATAAAATATTTTTATTTTTTGTACTGTTACCTCTGTAATTCTTTGCGATGCGATTAAATCTTTTAAAATACATATATAAACTTTGTATTTAAATACCTTGTATTCCCTTGTTGGGTTTAAATATTTTAATAAAATATTTGTATTTTGTACTGTTACCTGTGTAATTCTTCATGATTCAATTTTTTATTCTAATCGAAGAAAAGCAGTAGTAATATTATACTTCGAAAAAACCTAAGTAACAAGTGGTAGACGTAATCTTTGTATCTCAAAAAATATATGTTCTCTGTAATTGGCGCTGTAATTTAAAGAGATATCATTTCTTTTTTGTAATTGTAATAATAGATCACTTGAAGCGCGACTCATTTTTTGATAAGGTAACGTAATTTTGTGATGTGTATCACTTGAGTAATAATTTTTTGGAAATAAAAATAATACTGCTTAGGTTTTTTCGAGATTTTTGGAGATACAAAGATTACGTCCACCACTTGTTACTTAGGTTTTTTCGAGGTATAATACTACTACTTTGTTTTTTTTTTCGAAGTGAAGATACTACTGTTTAAGTTTTTTCGAGATTGCGAGTAACCTCGCGTCGAGTTTTCATACCGGGGGCATCTACGTCTCGCGCGATTCCAACTTTCGGAGAAAGCGCGACTCTCTTCTCTTCTCCTCTCTCTCTTTGCCATTAGTATCGTGTTCCGAGATACGTCGCCCTTGTGTTTTCCGAGCGTGCTTCTCCAAACCTTGCGACCAAACAGCGCCGAGTTCCGCGTCTCGGCGCGGAAAACTTTAACCGGCGGGAAAGAGCGAGCTTGCGCGAGCTTTCTTGCCGCGCGTCGGCCGTGTTCTTAGACAATGCGACCAACTTCTGTAATTAAAGTTATGCTCTCGCGTCGAGTCTAAGTTACGCCAAGTTAGACGACAACGACGAGGACGACGACGATGACGACGGTGACGACGATGGCGATGGTAGGTAGACGCATCGTGGTCGTCTTCTTTGAGGGGAGACCGTGTTCCATAGGCACTCTTCAACTGTGAACTGTCGCGATAGTCGGACGGAGCGATTCTCCTTCCGGTATAGAGAGGGAAAAAATCTTTCGTCGAGATATTCCTCAATAGAAAAAAGGTCTCATTTTATATGTTATCTTATAAATCTAAAATTATACTCTTGGTTATACGCAAGATACATTTTTTAAAATTAAATTTAGTTTTTTGGAATTATACATAGAAATCGAAACTGATAAGTGAATGATCAGCACAATAATTATTACAATTACTATAATATAATTATTTTGTATAATATGTAATATATTTGAGATTTTTCTTATAAGATTGCAAAAAATATCGTTATAATATTGTATAAAGCAATTAAATTTGCATTTTAGTTTTTATCTGACATTTTTCACGTCTTACAAATTTCAATGTTATCGATTATTTTCTCTCAATAGTTAAATTAAATATAGTTTCGCGGTAAACGGCGGTTTTATTCTTGTGTTCATTCCGTATAAACAGCTAATTGTGTATCGTAGCTTGCACTACCGTAGGAATGAGCGGAACGGAATGCAACGGAACATAAAGAAACCGAGCGTGTCTCACTCGCTGGTTGATATCAGCACGCGACCAGCAAAAAACGGGCCGGGAACGTTCTCAGTAGGCTTAATTATCTTGTTAGTGGACCCGCTGCGCCGCTGTGTCAAACATGCCCGACTACGTCGGCGTTCTCCGCACCTCGGGTGTCTTTTTGCGCTCGTTGCCGCCTTCATTCGGAGGAATCGTCGCGTATTTTTCGACCTCGCTCATCACGTCGTAAGCTGCCATAGAAATTAGTGACAAAGCTATTAGGTGTAACTTGTTACGACATCCGGAAACTTGCGGAAGACGTCATCAATTGTGTAATTCTTAATGAAGAAATTCCAAACATACATGCTATAAGTAGCGAAGTCTTATCTGTTGTTAGTCGAGAAGTTGCGTTCGATTTTTTGAGAATTCCATTTGAGAATCGTTAATAAATCGGTGAAATATTTAAGATTACGTTTTCGAAGTTCTTCCACGAGAATTATAGAATAATTAATAAATATTATAATCTTATTTTGCGAAAAATTTACATTTTATTGTAATATCAATTTATTTTATAATATAATTTGCTATTCATGTACCTAATATTAAAAAATATCGATGAAGAAATTTGTAATTTTTTATTAATTATTTTTCAATAAGTAATATCAAATTTTACATTTTTACATTTTGTTACGTTCTATTTATTCTTATGATATTCTATATTTAATTAAATATAACTAACGTTTATTATGTGATTTAGCTCTATTTTATGACATTATAAAATTTATGCTTATCGGGTTATACAATTTTAATAACGAAAAGAAAGTGTGTGTGTGAGATTCTTCAGCATTGAAAATGGATAAGACCAGTTGATAAGACCCTTCCGCTTTGACGAACCGACGAACCGACGAATCGATCTCTTAGTCTTTGTTTCGCGTATCGCTCATTATCATATGAGAGTAATGGGTTGCTAGCGGACATTGCGCGATTAAACGGTTACTCAATTTAGGATTAAATTGGCGGACAAAGGCCTTAAGTCGATTGCTTACTAACATGCAAACGGACCTAACCAATTATAGACCACCCAAACTGTCGTTTCTTGAAAAGGTTTCGCGTTGATAAGTTTATATCCTGTTATTCTACCTGATTATTTCTCTCGTACATCCTCTGTTTTTATCAAAAATCTATTAACAATAATTATTATCAGTTATATTTAAAGATAGTTTAAATGTAATTTTAAAATTATGAAAATAATCGAACTTTTTTGTTACAAAATAATATTCTTCATTTGATTGAAATAAATTAAAAATTATTTTTTATTTTGAAAAGTATTAGAATTTTTCAACAAATATATTTTGTCTTCTCAAAGATTATTTGAAAATTGTCGATATAAAATCGATATTTTATATAAAACTATTCGACAGATAAAAACTCTATTTTGAAAACAACAGAATAGAAAAGAAAGTGTAATAATTATATGAAATTATTCACATCGGTTATACAACATTTACATATGTTTACATATAAGAAGTCTATGCATGGGTACAAACTATTGTTATTTAGACATAAGCGCTAACACCGGCTGTAGCTGAGGTTGATCGTAAAGCAGCATATCTCGCGTTTATCGCGTTTATCGCGCTTGCTCTGAAGACAACGAGCGTTCAATTGGAACGAAGGCGTTCTGTCGGTCGCGCGCTTAGGCTCTACGGCACCCTTTGACCCGTAAAAATCCGGCACTTTCGACGACAATCCCGCATGCGCGCGGCACTCGAGAATTGGTCCTGAGGCGTCATCGTGACAAAGGTTTGTCGACCTCGTGAGAATAGTTTCGTTCCAGTTAAATGAAAGCTAGGCACCCGTATGACTGCGCCGCCGCACCGCCCGCCGCCGTGTGTCATCAGAAATTGTTTCCACCACACTTTCCTACCAGCATACCTTCGCGCGCCACGCATCGCCATATCGCGTTTCTCAATTTGGTGTCGTATATATCTCTCTCATTGGCGCTGTTCGGGATAAAAAAGCGCAGGTCGTTCATATAGCTATTAACGACCTCTTAATTATTCTAATTATATAATAAGAATACAGATTTTATACGTGCGAAGAGAACGTGTAAATAATTAGTTAAATTAATTGTTATGTATTAATTTGTGGTTTCTTAATAATTACGAATTTTGATATCTTCATGATTTCGGAAATAACTTTCTTTCTGATCATTCATCACTATAATGTTAATAGTGAAATCCGGGATAAAAACTATAAACGTTGTCGACAAATTTTGTATTTGACGCACGAGAAGCGGCGACGTATCAGCGAGAAACTTGTTATCGATTAACTGTCGCTTTATTTGGCCGAAGTAAAAGAAGAGCGAGCCCTTGGGATCTAACGGAGTCGTCTGTGTGATTCGAACTGAAGGATACACGAGAACGCTCCTAATCTTGATGCGCGAGCTTTTATTTCCCGAAATCTTTCGAGAATACTTTCTTCGTTGTCACTATTTTCTGCAATTTAACTCTGAGAAATTTTAAGGTAGATTAGTAGGTATCTAGAAAATCAGTAACGAATAATATTTTTATTAATGTCTTATGATACATGCTACCCCTATGCAGGATGTTAACTTTTTAATTTAATTAAAATGTAAGTTTATTCTTCTTATCAATCTTGTATATTTTTTCTGTGATTATAATTAATATTATTATATATGCAGAAAAGAGTCGGTTTTTTAAATGTTGAATATTTTAATGGTATAAATCTACTCTCCCAAAGTATTATTTTCATTAATTTGTCAAAATCTTTCTAATTGTAATCAAAAGCAAACGATTATTGACTCTGACTTTAACACAATTTATGGACGAACTATTTTAGTTCCTTTATTAAGCGTATTTCTTCTTTGAGTAATTCTTTGTATCACGATACGGACCTTTTAATGATTTTCCCAATCGATTTACGGTACCTAATGATGATAATAAGCGTCATCATTAGTAAGCTAGTCATAACGAGGTCGATAAACGTACAGTATAGCACCTGCGCGATATATCCTGCTTCTCTCTATAATTAGGTTCGAGTAATCACAAAATTCGTGTAAATACTATATGTGATAGTCTTCCAGTAAAACCATACGACGAGAGCTCTATCGTGATGTTTAAAGACGAAGCCGCGACTTACCGATGCATCGTAATTCTCGTTCCGCAACTCTTAATGACCGGAGTACCTAACTCCGGGTTAAACAGAGGGCTTCCTCGAGATCTCATCTTTATGCTTCACAGAACTTTTTCGAGGGTCTGGAAACGGCACCATAAAAGATAATCTCGTATTCGAGAAGTACTGTACGTCGGCATCTTCCTAGAATAGTTTGTCATTCCGAAATTTCGGGTAGCGATTGCACTCGCGTCTCTGGAAGAGCGATCAAATAAACGGCAAAGACACTTCATTGTAGCCACTATCATCGTTAAAAAGATGATATTATTTACTTAACTTTTATTAATTGAGCTATTATATATTATATATTAATCTTCTTTAACAGGGAAAGAAGAAAGTATCCAATGAAAAAGTAATTTCGGCTTGCTTTAATAAAGATAATAATAGATAACGTTAACATTTTCTATCAAAAAGTAATTGGCTGAAGCAGGACTATTATAGAAAAGTATAGGCTGTTCTATATATGTCCCAATAATTATATTTTGTTACTATAAATATATTATTTAAAAGATACTTCTTTTTAAATAACTCGAGACTTTTATATGTTCTGGTTTCTATTATTAAAGAACTGTTCACAAACGTGCATTAAAATTCACTTATTCAACATTGAAACACTGTATTTTGCAAATAATATTTTAAAATAAAAGTTATTAGAAGCTTTCTTTTATTTTACGAGTGCGATATATGTCCTGTAAAGGATATTTATTTTATTATTGGTGTTTACTCATTAAATACGACATATGTACTTATGCGTGTGTGTGTGCGGAACAGCCTCTTTTTATATTGAAGTAGTTGATAATTTGAGGCATGAACGATACAAACGGTTGAGTATGCATGGGTACCCCTCGTGCTCCAAAATAAATGCATCTTCGCGAGACACGTACGGTCGAGAAAACGGGCGGGTGCTTTTTTAGGCTTAACCGAATGAGTGCAGGCCCCGCCGCGCCGCGCACGAGGCGAAGAAAAGGCGGTTGAAAAAAGGGAGCACAGAAATAAATGGCCTATTGATCCCAAACACCGTGTCGCCGGTATGCTGGCGTGTTCACTTTGGGACGAGGACTGTCGCTTTTGTGAAATCTTAAATAGATACGGTTCCGCGACTCCGGCTGGTCCTCGCAATGACGCGTGCGATATTTTTGTTTTACGCGCGAATTCCAGCGATTCGTTGCTGAAACATTTCAGGTTTTAATTAATTTGTATATATTATATATATATTGCGATATTATTTTTAATAGAGATTTTATAATTGTACATTAAAATAATCATATATATGTACACATTAGAAATGAAAACTATATACCTATAAAAATTTTAACGGCATTGACTGAATGGCAGCATAAATAGGATACATGATAGGATAGCAGCAATGAATTGTCATCCATTAATTAATGATTTGTTTCTATAGCCATACAATTTTCTCAAGATTAAGTATAAGATGATTTTTACTTAGGTTTTTAATTTTAATATTTTTTTTATTGCTAGCTTTAAACAGCACATTTTTGACATAAAACACTAAAATTTAAACATTAATTAGTATTTAAAACTAATGGTAAAATAAGTAAAAGATAAAAACAATATATTTTTATCTAATAAATAAAATTGTCATACAATATTACACGAATAATTAATAAAGTTTTACTTTTCTTTTTTATCTTATTAAGAATTCTACTTTGGTATATAAAGTAATTTTCAAAGAAATTTGACATAGAGTATTTACAACTGGATTTTTCATTTATCATGAACGTATAAAAAGTTAATGAAAAGTCACAAAGTTTTAAATGAATCTGAAAGAGATAAGGAAATAAAAAATACAGAAACATTCTTCAAACATCAAAATATCATTGATACAATTTGGTAATTAAACAATCGTTTTCTCGCTTCAAACGTACTAATTTCCCGAGATATAAACACAGGTTAGTTAAAATGTAACAGGCGTGACGCCGTCTTACACTAGCTGTAACGGCTGAACGCACATGTTGCTAGATGTCAGTAGACAGATGCGATATTGCTGTCGTAGAAGCCGGTGTTTCCTGATCTCCGACACTTCCTGACGCCCACGAGCGCGCTTCTCTTTCTCTTTCTCTCTTGCCTTCTTCGTTTTGCGTGAAATTCCCACAGGATCCGAGAAATATCCCCTTCCCCAAAGCACGTCCAAGAAACATTATCATATGCTCTCTCGGAACGCGCCAGCTTCTTGCCAGAAGGTCCGACACACCAAGGAACCATACGAAAAACGATCTCACGCGATTTCTAACACCGCCTGTTCCGGCTTTCCGGAAGTCCCCTACACGATCCATTTGTTTTGGAGGTTGTTTTTTTGGAGGTGCCGTATGTCACATTTTGGGGCATGATAATTTAAGTTTTAACTGACGTAAATGAGACAAGTGGGCATACGGTAGAAATAGCTGAGATAACACAGAGCCATTGAATTGATTAAATTATGTATACAATTTCGTTACTTTAACTTCAACAATTGTGCAATTTATTACATAACATTGATCCTTTTTACTTCGAAAAATCTAGTGATTAATAAAAGAAATTCTGATCTTTTTTTCAAGAAATTCGGTTTTTCGGTGAGAAATTATGCGAAATAAATCAAAGTGGGATGGTTCACGGATCACGAGGCTGCGTTGCATCCCCCAACGCGCCCCAAGCGATCGTTGATTGTCGGGATCATAGTATCAAATAGTTCGCCCGATTCATCTTGGCTTCGGTAGCAAGCAATCGACTACGGCTCCTGGTTTGACCAGATTGATCGGAGGGTTCAATGACGGTGCAGATAGCTACCGCGGATGATGCGTTCAAAGCACGCAATCCGATTAAAGACAAGGTCGATGGCTTATATTCATTTCGAGATGTATGCAATTTGTATTGGTACACGGAGAAAAAAAAGATGTTGTATCAAAACAGCATTAGAGCTAATTGGAAATAATCTTGTTAATTCAAACGTCATGATTTTGTTTTAATAAAATAAGTATTTCTTTTAATAAAATAGGTATTGTTTCATTAATACTGTTATTGAATTAACAATATTTCCAATTAGTTCTAATGCTGTTGATACAACATCATTTCTTTCTCTGTGTATTTTATTAATGAATAGATGGTCTTATCTTTAGATGGCCTTAAATGAAAATATCTTTGTTATTAATATTTTTATTATTCCTGAAACTCGTGATAATTCTTCAAAAACATTGTCGCGTCAATTTTTACGATTGCGAGTCAAGGCAAAATCAAGGATGCAACACTTTTATTCTCTAAGTAGTACGATCCCGAAGACGCTCGGAAGTGAGCGGGTGGCAGCTGCGCTGAAATTTCCGCCTCCGTTCAGTACTCTGTTCACGACACGCGTTCGCTGTCGTGAAAATGGGCGTGCGACACGTAACGAGACTCGAACGGCTTCTGTATATACGAATTCGGACAATGCCGGACAACGGTCGCGCTCGTGTATCCACTACAATGCCGGTGAGCGATCGGCATTGATGGGCGTGCAGGGATCCTTTATGGAAGAACTCTGTGACGGCTTGTGGGCGTCCTGGGTTACATCCACATTTTATGCTTCAATGCGGGGAGGGGGGGGGAAACTAAATGTCTCATTTAAGAAAAACTTCCGGCAGGTCACGCCCCGTGATCTCGGACCGCGTAATCGTCCGTTCGAATGGGATGCTCGTGAACCGACTTGACAATCGACAAATCACCGTTATGTCATTGCGCTTATTTATTGCCCCCTTTCTACCATGATCGAAAGCTATTTCGCGAAGGAAAATAGATAGTCTTGAAAAATCTTATCTTAAATTAAAAGTTATTTTTTTAGAGAATATCTAAAGATTAGAAAGAATATTCCTCTTTTCTCTTTTCTTCTCTGTCACGCTACACTTTAGTTGTGACAGAAATATAGATGTTAGTTTGATTTATCCAGAGCTAGAAGGTAAATCTTAAATTGAAGCTAAAATTGTAATTGTTTGCATATCAATATTTCATTCGCAACTCATAAAATACTGTAGCAATTAAAAACTTCAAAAATTTGTAATTAATAATAGAGATTACTCACGAATGACATTATCAACCATGAATCATATCGATCTATTATTATTCTGTGATTTTGTAGATTTCTTGATTATAAGAAGCAGGTTTCAAGGTGGTTTCGTTTTAGATATGCCATGGTCGCAAAATTACATGGAATAATTCCGTGTCGCGATGATGTAAGACTGCCGATCGTGGTCACATGGACCAGCGTGAATAATTTATTGTTCGCCAGTGGTTCAACGATTCTCCCATTTCTTTAATATATCTAAAAACTGCTCTTCTCAGTGTTACACTGGGCGTGACGATCTGGACCAGCTGGTCCAGTATGTGGATACGACCGTAAGATTTCTATCTACACCCGGCAAAGACGTTCTAATCGTTTGACTTCCGTGAAATCACAAAGTCCGCCGGCTACGTAAGATCTTGTTATTTCACAGTCTCTCGCTAGTATGGGATTTTATGGTGTAGCCAACAGTCGACATTAACTGACTAATTCTAGCGAGTTTTATAGCATATCGTAGACTAGCCAGATTTATTTGATAATTTATAATAATTACACGATATTTTTTTTGTAAACTTTTAATGATTTATCAATTATCGTGCTACGATACCTGTATTTTCTACTGTTAGTAGATTTTACGATAGCATATTTTAGTTATATTATTCGGTACTAAAGCATTAAAATATTATAAAAATGAAATTTAGATTTTTAATGACTGATAAATTAAACAAAGAAATTAAAAGAAATGGCAATACTCGGATAAATATCTGCCAGCTCGCGTATTTGTATGAAACTATCGTGAACCTTTCTTTGCGGCATCGATGTCTTTCAAGCGGATTTTGAGACGATTTTACGGCGGTTCGACAACAATGCGGGGCGTGGGAAGTTCGGTTAAAAGCCAAATGACGCAATTTGTCAAGCGGCGGCTCCAAAGGCGGTCGAATATTGTATGAGCACGTGCCACGAATGAGGAAAGATTTTTTGTCATACATAGAAATAAATACATTTATCATTATAATAATATACAATTAATACGCAAGAGACATCATAAGAATTGCTATATTATTATACAATATATTAATATCCTAATATTGTCTTAATATAATACTACAATATATTAATTTCATCTTTTTATTAATCGGAGTGAGTTTTGGATCGTTTTTCTCAACGTTAAATTGACATAAATTTTAATTACCAATGCATTAAGATGCATTAATAAGTAACGAGTTACACTTCAATTCACTTCAAGCAAAAACTCGATTATGAATCCTTGAGATTACGTTTATATTATTTTTTCAACAAGGATATATGAAATTTGTTGAAGAATATTGTTTTATTAATACTTATCAAAGAAAAGTCAAGTTTCCGCTATCGATTCACACATTTTATCGGTCACCAGCTCGCTCTACCGTCGCCGCGACGTCGCTATCGTCATCCACCAATGAAGAAAAATGTGGTGCTCCGTGGCCCGTAGATGGCAAGGTCGTAAATTTCGCGTTGACTGCACGCACTTGCCGTTGATAGACAGTCGTGACCCCTCGGTGGGAAGCGCGCGAGAGTTGGTCGTTTCTAAAAATCGTAGAATGGATTCACAATTAATGGTGAACGTAACTCACCGAGCTATCCCGCCTGACTATAAGGACGTTTATGTTCGCGCGCGGACGAGTCATTCGATGCAAATACGGTTCGATTTTTCGCCATATATCGTTTTAAACGCATCCGTCTTGCACAGCGAAAGTGCGCGAGAGCGAAAGACCGATCTCATCTCACATTCGTCTCTTTCTTCGCCGACAAAACATTATTTAATGCTGCATTATAATCGTAATAGAAAATTTTCTTATTGCATCGAAAATATTCGTAACGAAATTGAACTCTGTATATAAAAACGTGATTTAAAGTCATCAGTTTAAATGTCAAATATAAAACATAAAAAGCGTGCTGGTTGTAAATTAAAATGCTTATTTTAAGTTTAATTGTTAAATAAGAAGGTATTTAAATCGCGAGACGTAAGATCACTAAGGATATTGTTCATTATAGATTTTCTTTAGTTTTTTTGTAACACTCATACGAATATATACTATCCCCCGGATAATCGCTGAATATCCCTTTAGTAACCATGGAGACCAAAGTCAGTGCGGTTTTCTCCACTGAGGGAGATCAGTTGGACGTGCACACCATGCATGGTTAGGAAGAAGTTTCGATGCAAAATTCGGAGTCGCCTTAACGAAAGGAGTCGTCGCGCGGATCGGCATACGTAACGCAATAACGTCGAACTCGGTTCGACAGACCCGGGACACATACGAAATACGTGCACGCATACGTATCGGGAGCAGACGATATTTTATCGCAGCGCGTGCCCGCCACTTGGTTATGCTGAATGTGTCTCCCCCGGTGCCTGGCCCCGTCCCCTTCCCCTCCCCCCCCGCGGGGCTAGGAAACTTACCGATATCTACTACCGCGCCGGCCTTCTTCGCCGCCTCGATCTCGTCATCCTCCGTAAGGCGATGTAACAACTTGATTCCATATTCCCGAGGCGGTTGTCGCCCGTGAAGAATTGAATGAAATAAAATAAAGCCCCGGATTCCCCGTGTTTTATGGCGCGGGCTCGTTCCCTATCCAGCCGCAGAGCCGCATATCCACTTCGGCCGCGTGCGCGCGTGTCTACATACCGTGGAGCTTCTGCCTCCTCGTCCTCCTCGTTTTGTTTCTATCCCGTTCCCTTATCCTCTTTTCTCCCCTCATCTCTTCTCTGCCCCGCATTTCTGCGCACCGCATGGTTTTCAACTGCCCTTTTGCCGATGATAGCTCGGTGTCCAGTTATATTTCTGGGTTTTACTATACTATTGAGGATTAATGGTGTTTCTGTGATAAACGGTTACGAAAAGTAAATAATTAAAATTTAGTTCTTGTTTTTATTTTCTGTTAGGAAATAATCGGTCTTTATCATGTAGCATGCATATTAAAATTGTATCAAACATGAAGATCATACACTTCTTTTAATTTGAAACTTTTTTCTGAATCATATCCTAAGCTGAAGTTTTACGTCTGTTACATTTACAATATAGATTTTACAATACAAAAGAATTTTCTTATTATTAATAAATTAGAAATTGCTACAATGGTCTGATTTCTATGAATAAGCTCCAGGTCTTTTCTAATATTTCACGCGGATATAATATTCTTTTGCCGTAAAATTATAAGTAGAATAAGGAAGAGTTTTGAATGATTCAGAACAGAATTATACCCGCGAATTATGCGTCGCATTTAAAAGAGATAAGGTCCAATACGAACTGACAAAGTAAAAATGATCCTTGACGAGAAGGCGGGGGGTTGAGGACCGGGAAAAAGACGGCGGTGGCGAGGACGGCGCGGCGAAGGAGATGAAGAAGAAGTGGGCGCGCGGGAAAAAAGTGATGCCGTAAAGCACTCAGCAGGGCGCGTGATCCGCTTACGAAAGTCAGCTGGGTCTACGTTACTACATTACCGGGTTACCATTTTACCAACTCCGGGTTATATCTTCATCCGCGACGTCACGCGAGCGTGACCGAAGACGCTTAACGCTTGTTTCGTTCCACGCTTTTGGCGTCTAAAACCCGAGGGTTTTCGCGATAGCCTCATGATTCAGTGATAGTAACATAGAAACTAAAGAATACTGAAATTAATTACACGGCGAGATAATTGGTAGAATTTACGATAAATCCATAGTTAACTTAAATCTGTAATTAAAAAAAAACTTTGCTAATGGCATAATTTATAACTACTGATGATCATCTGATTGCTCGATTATTTCATGTGGAAACGAATGAGTTAATAAAATATTTGACAGATTTAGCTACACGTAAGTTTTGTGTATAAAATCGGATCTTCGGAAAGAAACATATGTGCAAATACATACAGCGATGGAGGGTGGCGACGAAGGCGTCCGGATAGAGAGTGAGAGGCAGGGGAGTAAGTTTGCCGGGGAGAAAAGACGTGAATATAACGTGAATAAGGGGAACGTATGTAAACCGCATTCCTGCGGGACGAATACGCGCACCCAGTTTTTATATCGCGCCTTCCCATCTGTGACCGCCCGACGAGGCTGTAAAACTCGTGCGTCGTTGTGCACCAAAAGGTTTCCAGGAAGCTTCCTTTCCTCTCGGCTCTCGCGGCTCTTGGATGAGTTTATGTCGCCACGTAGCCGCCCGTACTAAGGATCGCAGGGTAGGAGACCGGGAAACCAAGGAGAATCGTAATAGACGCGTATAAAATCTGCGTCGTTCCTGCGTTAAAGCCGAGATTGAGCTAATCGTGACACGTATCAATTTTCTCCGCAACTAATATTTTTCATGTGTCATCTAGCTTTTGATTTTACAGATGATAGTCAAAAGAGCTTTCACAACGAGTTGCTATTTGATCGAGTTTTATGCTGTCAGTTTGATTTTTTAAAGAGTTCGATGTTTATTTAATATCAAAAAAGGGATATTTTTACGTTGATCTCTTGTGTGTTTGAAGTAAAAACACTGTACACTAATATTGAATGCAATAGATTTTTTTTAAATTTTGTAATCCGTTGATGGTTAATATTAAGTTAATATTTAGTATCGCAATGAATCATTCGGAATTTCTGAAACCAATGATCGACAAGTTTCTAGGAATTTATTATGATTATTGATGGGATTCTTTTTTTTTAGAAAAATTTTTATTATACATAGTTTCTTTATACATATAAATTCTGATATCTTTTCTATTGCGTAATTTCTTCTTTCACATTGATTTTTCTTTATACATGTAATATTTTAAGATATATACAACCTATTCTGTCATACTATAAAGTTTATTTTTATTTTGATTATAAAATAGAAATAAGTTTATTATTATCTTTTTTCAAATTTTTACATCCCGAGAGGAATAAAATTACGTCTTTTTAATAAATGAAGAAAAAATGTATCCATATATTTTTGCGACGATTTTATTTTAATCTTTTTTGATTTATTAAAGTTACAAAAAATTCTTGATTTATTAAAACTCTATAACTTTTTTTCTTTCTTTTAAATTAAAACTAAAAAAAAAAAAAGATAATGTTAAATCATAGGTATCTATATTATAATTTACGTAAATATTTTTTGATAAAAATAAAAATAAATTTGATTCTTTAATTGAACTTTAAATATATGTAAGTTAAATATAATTTTTGAAGTATCTTTATATGTATAATCATTAATCAATCAGATTTGTCGTTAAACCAAGAATTAAATAATTTGCTTGTAATAATTAAAGCATTTTATTAAATATAAGTAACGATCTTTTCATTAAACTTCTTTAATATCGAATAAAATTATCTCAAGTAATCCAATCATTGAAATCAATTTTACCATACAAGGAAAACCGAACATTTGGTGTACATTTATTTCGTAATGTTTCGTAAATGAGAGTTATTTCGTACGCTTATTCCGTTGAATATTTTGTAACGGCAATTTTCATTTGTTGACTACGTCATTCGGCGCCTTGTTTTTGCGTACAGCGTGACGTATTTACACATGGTCGCCCGTCGCATCGCCGCACTGTTATTCGTGCGGCAGCACTCGAGCCGGCAACCCGTAGTGCGATACGCTCCGTGTATCGGCACGTTGTTATTCCTCGAAACGCGATTCTTGCTTACGAACAATTAACGATTATATTGTCTCTCGCGAATGATTACTAATTTCCACGATTCTTAAGCAAGACGGCGATTGTTTGTCGCAGTAGAATATCCGCGTGACGTCGTTTAAATCAAAACGCGCATTCGGAGGAACAGAAACTGTAATAGTAACGAGTACATTTACGAATAATAATCGCGCATTTCTTTAACAATGCTTGGCTTTGGATATGTATATTTCGCGAGATTGATATATTTTCGCCAATTTAAACATGAGTCGTCTACTATTTTCGCATCGAGAGTGCGGAGTAACATATGGATCGTCGGATATAACATCGTCGGGATAATTTATATAATGGAAAGCTTACATCGACTGTTCATTAATAACTAATTTGGAATACACGTGATGGAATATATTCAGCATATATGTACATTTGTAATACGTTAACGGTTGAATATTTCGCGGCTGCGGCGAGTCGTTCGTGTTTGCGCGCGGCGTACGCCGTACTGTTGTTTACGTTAAAGTCACTTTGTTATCATTCATACGACGAGACTCGAGCAAGTAGGCAGTGGCGCGAGCCGTTCCGAGTGCTATCGTTACCTCTTGGAACACGATCGCGACAGGTATCAGAAACCAAACGGGATTGTTTCCTATGATTGTAACAACTAACGATGGTTTATTAAACACGGATCTTAAGCTATCGAAAGAATTACTTTATTGAAGCAGCATATTTCACAGGCTTTACTTATTTAAATAATAATCGAAAGCTCGTAAATTCTACAATTTTTGGGCTATATTTTGTACAAGTCTCTTAAAAATAAATATTTAGATCTGAGTATCTCACATTGCGCTGTAAATTTTTTGGCAATTTAAATATGACTTAATTGTCATTCGCAGATTGAAAATGCGGAGTGATACATAAATCGCTGATTCGAGGAATTCAAGTAACCAAAAATTACGATATATTAATGTATACTGCACATGATTTTCTTCGTGTTATTCTTTCATTAGATATACAATAAAATGCGCGTTGCATGTGATTAACGTCGAAAGTGCCGCGCAAAGTATCGTGCCAAATATCGTATTTCGGTAATTCATGCGTGCGTGATTGTAACGAACCGTGTTTTTGAGAATGAACATTGTGCTATATGAAAAATCAAGAAAAATGTAGGGGGGGAGGAAGTGCGGGGAAGCATTGAGCATCGGCAGAGCAACAATAAGGTATAAGTCACAATTATTCATTATTTTATCTATTACTTAATTTCTGTGAAATTAATTGTTGATAATTATTTTTCGTGTGTAGTAATTTACACGGAAGGCCTAAAAGTTTTAACTAGCTTGTTTTTAAGAAATAACTTACTGAAAGCTTCTTCAAATCAAAGAATTCAGAACCGTAATCTTATAATATATTTTTTTTTATCACGGAGTGCCACTATATTCACAAAGTAACTTTACTTGACGGTACTAAATATATTTCGGCATCGAAGTGAGGAACCACGCGAGCGCAGCCGTTTCGCGGCGTAACAAGTGGCTAACGCGTTACTTAATAAATTAAGTGACAACGGCGCAGCTGTTCCTCTTAATGAAACATTAGTTCGGCACGATGCTGTGGCGTCGTCCTCGACTATGCTCGTTTGCCCGATGATAGACGATACGCCCTGATGATTTCAACGATACTCCTCCTCATTCTCCTTCGTTCTCTCGTTCTCCCCTTAGGGGAATTTATTGTGCCTTTTATTCTTGCGGAAACAAGAAACGCGGTTTATTTTTAAACTTCTTAGATTTGATCTACGATACACAAATTTCAATCAATGTATCATATATAAAGGTAAGCATGTGTGTGAGAAAGAATACTGTTGATGAGATGATATCAATTGATGATGCGATGAATTCTACATATGAATTCTAATTGTGAGGCGATTTCTCTCTCTCTCTCTCTCTCTCTCTCTCTTTCTCTCTTTTATTCAATTTAATTATATAAAATTGTTACGTTACAAGCTTTTTAATTTGCATTTTTGGAAATATAACATTTTGCACGTACGCGATCAAAGGTATAGATACAACTGATCGAGAGCACAGAAAACGAGCTAACAGGGATTAAAGCTCTTCTTCCAGAGTACTCCACACAATTCTAGCTGCAATGTAGAGAAAGAAAATATAATTAACCGGCTTCAAAGGGCCGCGGTTGCACCGCATGTCGGATACCGCGCGGCGGCTGTGCAACCATTGGTGCAATCGGCCTTTTGACGGGGATGGAAATACAGAAATAACAGCGGCGCTTTTCATTGCGGAAGCGGCGGGGTTATATTATGCATTTTCGCAGCACAAGAGAGAAAGAGAGAAAGAGAGAAAGAGCGGGAGAGAGTGAAAGAGAGGTGCAGGCACGGCGGCTACAGTAGGTAGCAGCATTGGCAGACGTTCCCGTCATTTTCCAGACGCGCTTCCATCCTTTTTTTCCCATTCGTTTACAAAGCTATTATTACGAGCGTTATATTAAACTCTGGCTCGTGGTGTGACTTGTATGGCAGACGCGCTTCTATTCACTACATAATTAAAAGCCACATTCATACGGCCGAGTCCATTCGCCGTGCGTATATTCGCGCGCCGCGCGGACCTGTTCTTCGCGACTGTCCGGCCGGAGAGTCCTCCGGAGCCCGCGAAAGTCAAGAATGACAATGCTTCTTCGTCGTCCCATTGTGAGCGACCGTCGGCTTTTTACGTTGCCGTTCGATTCGTCGTCGGATCGAACGCGTTGCGCAACTTCCGCTACGCTCGTCAGCGTCCTCTCGTGCCTTGTTATTTTATAATTACTTGCACGGGTATACTATTTCTTACTTTAGAGAATGACTTAATTAAGCCATTGTTATTATACATCGTATATTATTATTGATTAGAACCAAATTAATTATTTTAGTCTGTTTGCTTGATTTTCCTGTTAAAAAAACTATTTTTAATATTTTATTAAGGAATTTTCTTCGATAAATATATTTCTAAAAGGTTGTAAAGTATTTCCATTCATATAGTTGTTCAAGATTTTTTACATGCTTTACGATTTCAGTAAATGTAACATTTTTTCCCTACATCGTGTTTCTTCTACTATTCAATACCTAATGAAATAATTTGTTACTTCAGCATGAGATTTTCATTATCTTCTCTACATTGAATAGCTTTGAAACGCTTCTTTGTTATCTCTGCTGTTGCAATTCGATCTCTATCTCACGGTATTTTTCGAGATATGTGTACTTGACTCTCTCGAATACTCCTCTCGACGAAGGGAAACTTTATCCGAAGCTCTGGTCGAGCGATCGATCCTTGGGCTAGCGCGCCCGAAGAAAGCGAGGAGATCTCCTTTCGAATCAACATAACAAATTCAATCTCACGACGTGTGCCGATGGACCACGATAGCCACCGCCGCTGACATCCCCGCGAAATGTATGGGTGACATCAGCATATGCATGAAAGAAGGGCAGCCGCTGTCAGTGTCGGCCGCCCACTATCGATTGCCTTTTGACTCTCGTGCTGCGGTCACTGCTATAGCTGGTGGTGCGATCGCTCGCCGAAGGGATGAGGGCGAAGGGCGAGAGAGAGCGAAGAAAAAAAAAGCGGAAGAATAGGCAGGCGTACTTGCGCAGAAGTACCAACTGCAATGTGATGGTCGCGTTAGAGATGGCTGCGATGCTAAAAAGAACATCGATACTTTTGACCCCATAAATAAAGATTCGTTAATTTTTAATATTTAATACCTATATATTAAAATCAAGCTTTTGACATTTCATTAACTGATCTTTTCCCGTGTATTGATTATATTATTAAAGCCCGGGCACATAGAAAAACTTAAGCAGTAAGACATAAGCAGTAAAAAAATCAACGGTACTGATTCGCTTACCGCTTACATTATGTCTTAAGTTCTTGATTGTGATTGGCTGATTTGCTTACTGCTTAAGTCTTACTGCTTAAGTTTTTCTATGTGCCCGGGCCTTAAGTACTAGTAATAGCACTGATAATCTGTATAATACGTTTATTCCTAGTTTTTTAAATGATTTATGTAGGATTTAAGCCTCTTCAATTTTTTTATTTTAAATTCCTATGATTACTTTTTATATCGATATTTTATTAACTCTATTTCCATATTTTTTAACAATAGTTAGAGATGTAAATAAATAAAGTGCATACATTATTCATAGTCTTGGAAAATAGTCATGGTTAGTGTGCGTATAGATAAATCATCATGCATAAATGATGCGACGCTAAGCGTCCTATTAGGTCACAAACTACGTACGTATTGATTTATTATCCGTCTTATAGCAAGCTATCTTGGCGGCAAATGAGCGAATAAGATATCGTACATCAGTTTGTCATATGCTATTATTTTAATATTCCGAAAAGTTACGATTGAAGATTGTTTTTTTCCTTTAAACATAAAGTTGATTTGTATATATTTTTTATAAATGCACAAGAAGTTTTTTCGTACTTTTTACGTGTACGTCATTAAAATTTATACAAATAAATTTACGACAGAGAGAGGGAGAGAGAGAGGAGGAGGAGGGAAATAACATATATTTATTTCTAAAGAAGAAAGAAAATATTCTTATTTCTTTTGCCTCAGATGATTTACCGTATATTTTCAACGGAACGTTCACTCTCTGTTTTTCTTGTTTATAGAACTAATCTCAATATAACGAGAAATACTTCCTGCGGAGAGCAAATTAAAACACGATAAGTGCAATACGCGCTCCGCTATTTCTTCTATTTGAATTCTTTTTCTCCAGTACATTAGATTATCTCACTACTTCGGAAAGGAAATTCCCTTCGACGTGGCGTCCGACGTCTCGTTTTGAAATTAATCGAATGCCGCGGATTTATTTTCTTGGGAAAACCTTCCAATCTCGTCGCGTGCGCTAACGATCTAATTAGAAAAATAGTCGATTTATATTTATGAGTTCGTTATGGCCGCGGTCGCAGAAAAATTGCCGCGGGGAAAACTTTGGGTCGACGGCAGCGTTGAGAAGTCGAGTTTTTAGCTCTGTCGAAGAGCAGCGGTAGTCCATTAGGAACATTCGGGGGATGGGCATTCTTATTACGGCGTCAAGGGTAACTTGCGATTCATGTCGGGCAATAATTACTCCCACGTAACATCAGCGCGACACAGGGTGGGCGATGGGGGCGTCGATGGCGCGCAAGTTCGGCGAGGAGCTTTCGTAGGCACGATGACAAATGGACGACGAAGGGTGGGCTTTCCTGCGTGCGTGCTCGAGAGGAAGCTCCTCCGTTTCTTCTTTATGGCAAATAGCGAGCAGCGCAATTGCGGTAAACAAAAAGTGGACCACCGCCTGAAAGTTACAAATCGAAGTGATCGAAGTTATAAATTGAGCATTATAGGTATGTCGAAGAAGGTTTTATAAAAATAAATAAAATAAATTAGATTAAATGCGAAGCTGCAAAGATTTTTCTCACTATTTCAGGTGTTCCGAAAACATCATTGTGTTAAATAATATCATACTTAAATGAAACAATGTAATTCTATTCACAAATTATGCATAAATGACTTTATTTATGTAAGTTATTATTATCTACGCAATTTCTTTTTTTTAAATTCTAAAATTGTTGTAAATTTCTTTGATACATTTGGGTTTATTATTTGTATAAACTACTAAATTCACAACTAACGCGCAATTCATTATATGTTAATATTATTTCACATATTTTGCTCGTAATAAATAAAATTGTAGGTTTGCTAGGTTTTTGCAGTAGTTTTTAAAAAGCTGATTGCCGAGCATTCATTAAATCCTCGCGTGAGCTCGACCAAGAGGGCGCCTACTTTTCGTTGCCTCCACGTTTTCTACAGAGGGGGAGGTAAGAAAAAGCGATACGCGTTCGCTACAGTTCGTTAGCGACTCCAGGGAGTTAATTAGCGAAAAAGTTAATTTCTTGCGCGCTCATAAACGGCCACCAGTGATGAAATACGAGCTTGATAAAGGCAAGTACTCGCGGGGAAACCGGAGTTTTTGGCGCGGGAAGAAAGGGAGACCCGTAGCAAGTAAATAGATTAACATTGTTCTCGCTTGACGGG
This sequence comes from Temnothorax longispinosus, assembly GCF_030848805.1. Classification (NCBI taxonomy): domain Eukaryota; kingdom Metazoa; phylum Arthropoda; class Insecta; order Hymenoptera; family Formicidae; genus Temnothorax; species Temnothorax longispinosus. The sequence goes on from NC_092366.1 coordinate 3,103,078, forward strand.
CCGCTGCGTTTAGTTTTCAAGTATTGCGTAACTTTAGCATTTTATGATCGTCTCTAAACTCAACTGTTTTTTCAATATTGTAATTTACATCGTTATGTGTAATACCGTAAGATTATGAAAAATATTTAGATTAACTAATATATAAAAAGTCAACTTTAAGCTGTCGAATCTATCTTACCAAAATCTTAAAGAAATCATAACGTATACGTAAAATATATTTTAATCTTTTTTTTATTTATTTTATTATTAAATAGAAGTAAAAATGTTGGAATTTTTTGCTTATTTTCTTTCTCTACCAATGCTTTTTGTTTAAATTTTTTTTGTTAAAGAAAGAATTATGTATGACCAATTAAATGACGAATTAATCCGTATATTTAATACGATAAAGCGAATTTGATGGGGAAGTTGCGACGTTATGTAAATTTCGGGAACGTCGTTAAAAAGAGGAGCAGCAACCGGGCCGTCGAAGAAGCAGGAGATAACCGATGGTGCACCGGTGCCGCTTGTGAAGTCCTAGAAAGAAAAATATTTTTGTTTCGTTTCGTGCCGCAAATGCGCGGCTGACTCGCCCGGCGGCGGCGGCGGCACAGCGGCGCTGAACTTTCTGAATAATTACCGCGGCTATGAGCTTGATTCATCACCGAAGTTCGCCTTCCTAAGATGCTTTATCTGCGCGTCGCAGTCTCAGCGAAATTAATATGCTAATACCCCGCGTGGTCCCCTCGGCCTCGACATCGTACACCCTCGAGAGCTCGGGTTCGAGAGATCGAGCTCCCGAGCCCTCGACCTTACTTCGCTACGAGCCTCGCATCGGAACCTCGTTGTCCTGGCACCACATTCTGGTAGCGATCCTTAACAAGTTATCGCGTTCTGTCCGCCCAATGTCCAAAGCTCAGTTCCACGGAAGATTGATAGATCGATTAATTTCCCTAATTATTTCAAACTTGCAATTATATCGCTATATAGTTTAACATATATTGAGCCTGATTATTTAACTCTTAAATCGAAAGATTCTTTCAACTTTTATTATCAGATAAATCAGTTTTTTAGATTACTTACAGAATTTTCAATAATTCTGCATCTTAAAATTTGGGAAATAATATTGTTTTAATATTAAAACTCTCCGTATTATTTTATTTTTATCAAGCTAATTTGTTCTTTAAATGACATGATATTTCTTGGCATGATAAGATATTTAATTACTTGTTATTATTTATTAGGATGGTTTTTAATTTTTCATTTTTTAAGCTGATTATAATTCTTATTCTTTCCTCTCAAAAATAATTTTAATAATACAAACATAGATATCTACATTAATATTAATGAATAAAGGAAGTTCAAGAAATTTTAATTTTTTTCTATTTAATTTAAAAAATATATTTTTCTAATTTTTTTAAACAAATTTTAATTCTTAATCAACATTCGAATTTTTAATATTTATTAATATCTTAATAAACCGTGCAAGTTTGAAACTAAGTTTAATTAAACTCTGTTAGCTGTCTGCATCTATGCAGCTTTACTTCAGTAAAATTCTTTAACGTTAAGTAACTTTGTAATTATATCTCAACTTGATTGGCATCTGGTAATAATATACAAACACTCACAAACGATGGTATAACAATTTCATTATTTTTGAACACTTTATAACTCGTTTAAGAAAATTATGCAAAATATTCTAGAAGTTCTGTAGACAACCCGCCGTATTACAAGTTCAGGCACGTAACCCTGTTGCGCGGCGCAAATACGCCACTCCGCTTCACGGTATCAGCAACACCCATTACAACCGTTTACAACGAAGCTTAAATAACTCTTTCGATCCATGTCGACTACACATAACGAAGTATACGAATGTAGTAATCGAGGTAGGCATGTGCCAGCAACAGTGGATGTTGCTCGGCAGTAAAGTCGGAGGGTTTCAGAGAGAGGGAAAGAAAGAGAGAGAAAGAGAGGAAGAGGGCCGTGGGATAAAAATTGATCCATCAGTGGCTGGCACGACGTGTAATTTAGTAATGAAGTCCATACCTCGTTCGAACGTGCGCGCGGCAGTAAATCACGAGACATGGATTGGGGCTCGTCCCGTCCAGATGTGACCCAGTGCTTTCCGCTAATTTGCTGTTCCCGCAGTGTGTGGCGGCCGTGTTCCCTTCCTCGTCAGGTCGCGCTGGTGCGAGAGCGAGAACACGCTGCACCGGGAGCGGCCGGTTGGTTGGTTGGTTAGTAACCGTGTTTCTGCTTTTTGCCAACTATGTTTCCGACCGTTATTAGCAAAGCCGTGCTTATCAAGAAGCGCTCGTCTTCCCACGTCTTACTAATGGCATGTCCATTCGCGAGACGATAATTATAATCACATTGCTGATCGAGAAGCCGCCGTTTTGACATGATCATCATTTCCATCCACTCAATACGGCAAATTATTCTACGCGAATCAGATAGTTTCTCTAAAATCTTAATTTTAACATTGTGTGATTAAATGATTTGTGTGACTAAACCCCGTGCGAATCAAATTTTTACTTATAATGTTCGCGCTTAAAATATAGCTATGGATAATTTATTCACAAATATTGTCAGTGCGATATCAATACCGAGCAAATCTTATCAAGAAAACATATTGACAAATTATTAAATAATTAAGGAAATAGTTTAAAAAGAATAGAAAAGAAAAGAGGGATTATATGTTTTATTAAATAACTATCATAAATTAAAAGTACACGTATCAGCAAAAATAGTATCGTTTATCAAATTTTAAGATATTAAAATATCGATAAACAAATAGCATAAGACAGTTCTCAATATCATATTAGTATTGATGATTATTCCTGATACCTGCTAATAAATATCTTATGTCTAGATGAAAATGTTGGAATAAAAGTAACTTTCTGCTATCAGAATATCAATGGACATTCGTAGTCGATACTCGAGCATGTTATTCGGTCGAATCGCGTGCTCTAATCGACAATGGGAGGAGAGAAAAGTACAGTCGTGCGTTTGCCTTTGGGGTTCGAGAGAGAGCACAATGGAATTATGCTCTATCGTATCTGGGCGGCCGAGTGCTATATGGGGAAAGTCTCGGCGACACACGCGTGTATATATGCCTACACGGGCGTGCAGCGTGCACGCGCGCAGCGACAGGACGACGGACGGGCGATATAGCATCGCGGTATGTCGGATATGCTCGCTATGCCGGGACCATATTCTGGTTTTGATCCGTGCGCCAGATAAGATCGCCCTTTGTTACCGAGGCTCGTGCCTTCGGGACCCGAGAGAGAGAACCACCACCGGTGTGCTTTTACCTACGGCCTGCCCCGCGTTTCACTCTTCCCCTTCGCCATTCGTCTCGGCCTTATCCGCGAATCCTCTTGCGAAAAGAAGATAGTACGTTTTCGTGGTGAAAGTAGGAGAATTTGCGAAAGTGATAGGATCGCTATTATCATTTTTCAAAGTCGTATTAAGTAATAAAAAATTTTGATTATCTATTAATTATGATTATCCTTTGAAATTCAGAGTCTATAAAATTTGTTTCAGGCGACCTGTACATGATAGCTTCTTCCTAATTTATAAAACTTATTATTTTACTTGTGTGACTGAATCTGAATTTTCTAAAGTTGATATACATATTAACACATAGTATCTATGTATATTAATATATTAGCTTCATATAATTATTGTTTACATATTTCTTTTAATAGTGCTAAAGTAACTACATAGATATTTAAATTTATATAGATTTGTTTTTATTTATATATCCGAATTTTATTTATTAATCGACATTCCTTTGACATGATATATTTCCGTGGAAACCAATTATTTCATTTCGTATTTTTTACTTATTTCATCGCTTCAATTGGAACGTTTTCAGAATTGAAGAAAGTTCCACTATTCTTTTTGTCTTTTTCCTTTTTGCCGGGGGAGAATCCGATCTGTCGTAGTGGGACACTGGTTCGTGGTTAACTCACCGCTACTCGGGAGTAAGTATCGACTACTCTTGGGTGGCGGCGGATCACGTCGGTGCAGCGGTGACTTTATCAGGGCGCGTTAAACAGGCTGTACGTCCTATTACGTGTTAACCACCATGCTGATTCAATCAAATTAACCGCAGGACGATTCCCTGCTGCGAATGTAACACAATGTTTGGAGACTCAGCATGTTTTAACGTCATTCTTTTTTTTATTATGCTATATTTGATAAAAAAATTATTGTTTTTATAATTTTGATATTACGTAAAGAATAGAATGCTTTTGTGATATAATATTATTTTGTAATTATTTTTAAGCAACATAAGTTCTTCGTTAAAAGATATTTCAGCATCATATTGTTATCATTTTGCCTTATCTCCAATGTTGTAAATACGATTAAATCTTTGTAAAATACGAATATTTCGTTTGTACTAGAAATACATACAACTCATAAATAAGTAGAATCAGACGAATAATTCTTTATATAAAGTTGCGAAAAGATTAACTGTACGGAATACCTGCATGGCGTTCCATTTGTCTTCATTCATTGTCTCGGTCCCGAACTATAAATCGCACGATACGATTTTCGATTTACGACGCGCATCGTCGTTCGGTATTTCCGATTCGTACGTTTCGTTTTGTCGCCGTCGTCGTTTTGTTGTCGCGAGACCGGCACGAGAAAAGCAGCAGCGGGACTCGAGTAATAGGCCGTCTAATGGAACGTGTTTTTGCCGGACAGTTGAGCGGCCGTCTTCGCCAGCTTCGCCTGGGTGTTCGATGTTGCCTCTCTCATTGCAGTGATTAGCAATGCGGCGTCATCGGACGCCGTGACGACGACGATATAAAGTACCATCAGCTGTTCCCCTGGTTCCCCAAAGAAGCGCCGTACAACGCGTGTCTTATGTGCACGCGTTGCGCGCCGTTTACTCGCGCGTGTCCGCTTTGCAGGCCCATATTGTATCAATGAGTGTGATTCCCCGTAGTCTCCTTTTACCGATTCGAGTACCATTACCGATTTCACTGTAAGTGCCCCAATTAAAATGGAAATGCGTTCGATTGATCCACTGAGTGATTCTTCACCCGTACGTTCATTCCCACGTACATTCGTTCAGCTTGGTTTCGAACCGGACTTCTCGAATGGCGTCCTAATGATCGTCTAATGATGCGCGGTAATAAAATTTAACTCGGCTTTACTGATCCCGAGATGATTCCCGCGAGTTTTGAAGTGTTTGCGTAAACGGTGCTTCGTGCCACTTTTCCAACTCAGAAGAAGAAAACATGCTTGTCGCACATATATACACATTTAAAGTAGATTTATCATTTCTCAAATTAATAAGATATTAAACAACACATTTAAAAAGACTTAACACTTTTAATGGCTCTCTGACTGCTTTAAGAATCTTAAAATATGTAGAATAGATGGCGATAAATATTTATTAATCTAATAAATTTGGGTTTTGATCATTATAATTGATATTGAAAAATTAAAGATTTTCTAGAATTTTTGAAGAATCTTAGATGATGTTACTTGTAATGGCTAGTAAAATTTTTAATAAATCTGCAGGGATTAGCAAATCCACGCTTGGTGACTTGAACCCAATATACTGTAGACATTCACATATATCTATAAATAGTGCTTTTAAGTGTTAATATAGTGAATAACTGAAAATTGTAGAAGCGAAAGATAGCGCAAGAAGAAAAGGAATAAGAATAGGAACAAGACTCATACATATGTTTGATCTAGATCGAGCTGAATAGCGCAAGATAAAGTTCATTTTTATACTTTTTATCCTGAAACCGAAAACTTTCACAACACAAAGGCATAAATTAAAGTTTTACGTCTTGAGATGTATATCGGAGCATTCAAAATTGACAGAATATCTACATTCGAATTTCTTTCTCTCTTTCTCTTATTCTCTCTGGCTTCTTCTCTCGCTGCTAGCATTATCATTGTTGTCCATCGTCGCCAACAAACAGCAAATCGCCGAGGGCTGCTGGCTGGCAGGCTCGCGAATGGTAAGACAAGGCAAGGCAACGGCAACAGTAAGGCGATGCAAGCTGTGGCAGAGTATCGCGGAGATATGCCCTGTCTGCCTGCGGGTGCAACGACCCGTCTGACCTTTGTCCGGTCTGTACTTCGGTCTGGCCCTGCCGGTACCAACGAGACTCCCGATCTACCGTCTCGCAACGCGGCCCGGCTTGTCTCGCTTCGAGCTCGGGCTTGTAGTCGAATTCGCGATCGGTCCTCTATTGGAATTGGACGCGACAAAACAAACTCGAAAACTCAGCGTTGTAACGAGAAAAACGTGCGTCGTATAGTATTTCAATAGAGAACGTTCTCGTGTGAATTATATCTAGGGATATAAAATCTGATCTATGAATAGAAGAAGTTTTGTAATTTATTATGTATATATATTTATGTCTTGGTTAACTTTGGTTTGGAAGAAGTAAGTAATAGTTGGGATGGGGGGAATAATTAAATTTAAAAGAGAGGCTTTTTTCATTTATTAATTAAATATTTCTGCTAAAGAAAAGTAGAAAATAAATTTATCTTTAAAATAAGTCAGAATAAAATATTATATCGACGTTTGAAGTTTGAAATACATATATATAATGTTTAAATTGTTTCAAGTCACTTATAATTAATTCTATTATCAAATTATACAGGTTTAAAGTATCATAAAAATTGCAATATACTAACAAACATTAACGCAATACAGTGACATTTTATTTTTAAAACTATAATTATACTTTTTATTAATAATGTCATGGTTGCGAAAAACATATGTGTTTATGATATTCTATGTTATGATAGCTATATTAATTGATTTATTTTGGGATTCAAAGTTGCAACTCGTGGTCGTGAAGACATTACGCGAATCCCACGAAGTCGACGCACGCGATAATTCCTCAGCTATTCGGAATTCCTCAGCTGGAAAAACGTGTCAATGACTCCTCTCGAGATCCGGGGTATAAAAAGAGGCGCAATAAAAGGGCGTAATCTTGTTGTCGTCGGGAATGAAATTATTTTTAACCGTAATTCAGTTCCCACACACTTGAAGAGAACGAGAGACGCGTTCGCGTTCCTGAAGAGACCGGGCCACCTTTCGAGGCGAAGTTTAATGACGCAATAAAAATCTGGAGGTCGTTAGGTGGAGCGGCCAGGCTCTACATTTTTTCCGGTACGATGACCGCGCATACGATTGTTCCAAAATTGTCGTGACGAATATGAAAGATGGAGGAAACTCATCCGCGAGATGTGATCGATCACTTGGTTAATTAGAAATCGTCTTATTTTCACGCGAGCTGAATAATGAGGTTGTCAAACACTTTTTTTAATCACTTTTGCGAGATGCTCATTTTTATACCGAACGATAATTGCTGGAGAGAAGAAAGTTAGATGATAAACCTTTTGTTACAAATTTTCTCACAATTTTTCTTTTTTGTTATTGCACATAAAATATTGAATTAATTGCCTTATCATTTATGGGTTCTTGAGATATCAAATACATCAAAATAATCTTATATATTTTTTTTTCTCATAAAAATTTTATATGTTATTTTGTAACTTCTTATCTAATGAGGTAATCAAGCTATATTACACGGCGACATTTTCTTGACTCCATAAAGCGATGCGTTACACGGAGGTAACTACAAGAGCGATTTAGCAGATGGTGGTGCGCAGGTGACGTTGCGTTAAGTTACTCTTAAGATCATGGCTAAATAATTATTTCTGGCGGGAGGATGGATCTTCTCGCCTAATTTGATGACGAAGATTCACCTGTCTGGCGCAGGACTTGCCATGTGGAACTTGTTACGCGGATTACTTGCCTAATCGACAAAATTGCAATTGTGACATAGAAGCAATACACTAAGTAAATTATAATTTTATCGCAAATAGCATACATAAAATAAAGATAAAAAATAATAAAATGAGATAAACGTAATAAAGTATACATATGAAAGGCACATTAAATTTTTAAACAATAGGATAATTATACAGTAAAATAATAGTTAATAATGAAAGATTATATTCACTGTAATGAGTAAAAAGATAATGAGATCGTAAAAAATAATTTGAAGTTATGTTTTATCTATTATTTTCAAAATTGGTGATATTTAATCAGATTTTACTTATTCTATAAATATTTTAATATACATACGATATAAAAGTTACAGTAAGGCGTAAATATTCTCGATTTCGAAAAGATTAATTAATTAACAATTTATGACTCGTCTTTGTTTTACCGTACCTCGCTTAGATAAGGATCACACTCGGTATCGTCTTGCTAACAGCGGGTTTGCGTGTAAATTCCTTTGCCTCTTTTTGCTAGATAACGAGACGAACTTTCCGCGATAAAAGCACTTTCTTGCGGCAAGCATCGTCGCGATATTACTTTTTACGGGTACGTCGGGTGTTGTTAGACGATACTCTCGAGGGATGCATTTATCTTGCAGGGTCCTTAGGTACCTCGTGTATCTTGGTGCCGTTGGTACCAAAAGTAGGATGAAACTTTGCAGTGGCTATGTTACCCCGCTATTCATCGATACGAGATTGCTTTCGCATTCCTCTATGTCTCATTTGGTCCTGTGATGTACTATGTCTAATCCAATGACGTGTCATTAAGATCATTAAGAGACATTAAGATATGATGTAATTTTTTTCTCATATTTCTAATGAGGAAATAAGTGTTGCGGGAAGTATATATTTTGAAATGAGAATATATAAAAAAGTAAATGAAACTATATTTTATATAGATAGTGTTATAATCTAAGGTTTATATTGCGTTATAATCATTACATTTATAACGCATACTAAATTTGTATGTAATTAAAAATTGAATTATTTATACGAATGGAGAGTTTCTTAAATATTTCATTATAGAACTTTTATTTAATCTTTATCGTATAATTTTGGATAATTTTCTGATATATGTGATCAAATCTGAAACAAATTAGAAATAAGGTCTGAAATATAATAAAATAAAAAGGAAAAGGTCTTTATTTTGATACAATTTTAAATCGTATTATAGATTATAAATTCGAACATATTGGTTTACGATTTTTTAAATATTGTCAGGTCAGGCGTAATTATGTTTTAAAAACACGTAATTGTTTTGACTAGGGAACATTTTAACGTGACAAATAAAATTTAACTAAAGAACATCTCATATGGCGAGCGGAACACTTTAAGCCTGGCGAATTACGGAAGCGGTTAAAGCGTGGCCTCTCTCAAGACGACGTCGCTATCATACCGCGGTAGTGTGACCAAACGTAATATCACGCTCTTCTACGAGAGTCAAGGCTCGACGTCACGCCTATCCGCTCTCGAAATCTCGCACCAAAGAGTTTTTCTGCTGCGTTACAATGAGTTTATCACCGCGAACACGCTTGAACGATCCGTAGTCGCGCTTTTTGAACCTTTCATGCCTAATGGGTCGTACATTTTATTTCATAAAAACGATATATTGATCAGCATATTCCCAATGATGAAGAGTTAACGATTATTCGAAAATTATAAAATAAATTTACATGCGCATTTTATCGCTTGAAATACATAGTCATCAAATTTAATTTTATAATTAATGAAATATATAAAAATTATTGTATTTTTAATAATTAGATAATTTGAGTAACTAATGATAGGCGTGAAAGTCTCAAATAATATAGACGCGAATACGTACGAGCCACGAGTAGTATCATTTTCTAATATGTTACTGAAATTCCTAAAGAGATCTGGGCAATAAGATTTATACCTGTGTAAGAATTCCACGTTCGAGAAAATAACTCGCGATGTTCGCTGATCGCCAATCGTTTGTCGATGTTTCTTCGAAGGAACGAGTCGAGAACAAACGTCAGGTCGCTCGTTACCGCTTCTGTTGATCGTTTTATGTGATTTTTACGATAGCCACGCACGTGTCGCGCAAACCACACTTCCGTGCGATCTCGTCGACAATTCTCGCGGCGTGTATGTGTTCGTTTATGTTGGCGGTTTCCATCGTCGGCGGCGATTTAAGAGCGCTACCGCGCGGTGGAGCGCTGGGCTACTTTGTGGTTACGCGATTACGGCCGACTTCATTCTCGCGGTGCGTAAACGACCGCACGAAAAATACAGACCGCGACCGATATTTGTGGTGTATTCCATCACCGGTAGGGCTGCTCCAAAGTATCAGATTTTATTTAGAAAGAACACTGCCATTCGATATTTTGAAGGTAAAAACGAGGAGAAATAAAGGTTGCAATGCATCAAAAATTCAAGCAAAAGAATATAATATATATTATATGTATCAAATATGTTAGTTTAAAACATTATGGCTAAAACGTACGAAAATTTATAAAAATGAACGGTTTCTGTAGAAATCTGTTATTAGAAAAGATTAAATTTAGAGATTTAGGACAATTCTAAATTTTACTATTACGAATGTTATATTTTACAATATTATAATATAATATATAGCGTTACATTTGTAAATGCAAAAAATCGCAGTCGCTGGAAAATGGTATCACGCGTTTCTTTATCGAGACGATTGTGTCGTACATACTACACACTGTGCATATGTAATAATCATGTAAGGGCTCGACGATTTTGTCCTCCTTAAAACACGGCAGCATACGGATGTTCTCGCGTGAGCAGAAGGGAGAGATAAAGGGATATTACGGAAGTCGAGAAGTTCCGAGGGCCGACGAGGGTGACGAGGGAGAATGCGAGATCGATGAATCGTGGGAGGAAATGGAATCTCCGAGGTGGATCATATTCCTTCTTCCCGCTTCGATCTTACGAGCTGCTCGTGGAACGGCTAATTAATGACGCGCCGGTCTGTAGTTTACAGGGGTGTGAAGATTAATTTGTTTGTTGGTTGGTGCTTCCTCCGTATATGAAACAGTTGATCATCTGATTGATCTTCGCTATAACGTTATAACTGGCTAGGTAACGAAGATCGTGATCCCCTTCGCGATTTATCGTAATGTAACGTGTAATACTTTACAATCTTCGTATAATGACGTGCTGAACGTCGATAGGACTAGGATTACATCCTTTAAAATTAATTATCTATTTGTAGGCAGAAATATTCGAATCTCATATATTTCTAATCTAAAATATTGAAATATGTAAATAGAGTAATTTGATTTTATCAGTTCAAGATTATCTGAAAGTATTTATTAAAAATGTTTAATTTCTATAATTTTAAAGTACATAATTATGATGAACATATTTCTTTTATTAAACACTAAAATAAGAAGGAAATAAAATTTGCTTTGATAACGAGAAAGGAAAGAAAATGCATATAATATTACGAGTATAATGACAGTAAAATTTGGAGGAGACATTTTTACAGGTGTTACAAAATTTCTTCACTATAAGCATATTAAGATTTTACTTTACTACAGCAATTGGGAATTAAAGTAGACGAATTCGGGAGTATCGAATTTGTTGAAGTCTAGCTACCCTATTACCGCGTTTCAGAAACTAAATCCCATGTGATAGAAATGTCGAGCAATCTGATCCTGCGCTCGTATATGTAGAGCCCGGATAGTTTGAAACGTATAACAGCACGGGCAGCATCTCTCTCTCTCTCTCTCTCTCTCTCTCTCTCAACTAACGTGCGTTACGGATAACCCTCGAGAACCTCGGCGGAAGGCGAGCAAAAACGAAGGAGCCCGGAGGTAGGTAGGCCCTTGTCCGCGTGATTAGAAAGGGATTCCTGAGTTCACTCGGTTCCTGGCCGCATTCTTACGCAGCCGTAGCGATAATCGATTGGCCACGAATCGTCATGGAGGCGAAGGAAATCGATGACCTTCGGGCAGCAGAATCCGCGGCCGCTTCTTTTCCACGTTTACGATCGTTCCTCGTTACCTATGTTTTCCGTACGCTATTAATTCGATAGCGTGACCGTCTCGACGATATAAACTTATTTATACCATGTAGTTTAATGAAAATATCGACGGAGAGTTATTATCGCTATCTTTAGCCCAAGATAATGTAATCCGTTATAGTAATATATTTTATACAATAGAAAAACGAATTTACTGGTTAAAACTGTTTAATGCTTCTCAACTCTTTCTCTCTCAGATTCGAATGCACTAACTTTAATTAATTGGACATTAGTGAGATGTTACTTTTGTAGATTTCATATCTTATCATGATATAAATGAGAATTAAAACTGTTAGGACAAAGCATAAATTCTGTTTAGAAATCGGAAGAAAAATTCCCGTTTCTCACTCTAAAATAAGAAGTTAACAAAGCGTAGAAAGTCTTTTCGAAAACGTAATTTTAAAGATTCGGGAGAATATATGGTATATACCGTCTATAAAGGTTAAAGGTTGAATAGAAATTGTCCTCTCAGTGCGACGTTAAAATTGCTCACGCGGTCGCTGAACCGGAATGAGTTTGACTTGGTCGTTCTGAGGGAGATCATGTACCTGGTGACGACCGAATGTCACCAGTGACATGACAAAGAGGTGGAAGACGGACGGTATCGCGACGTACGGCGCGACGGCGACGGTGCGCAGTGATTATTCCTCGTTTTGCCACGCAGCGAGCGGTCCGTGTAGATCGTGCGATCTACGTGGATCGTATACGATCGTCCGCGCGCGTACGAAGAGTGGAGAGCCGGCGCCGCTAATGATCGTAATGGGCACGTTGCGCCGTATACGTATGAGACGAGGGGGTCGTGCTCGCTTCTTCGTTGGTGCTCGCTCGTAGCAGCCGAGAATGGAACAAGATAATGGCGATATTAATGGTGGTACCCTGTGGGCTAGCCGCGATATTGCCGCGCTGATAGTGCGCGAAAGAATCGCGCCTAATGCTCCAAGATTGCCGTTTCATCGATAGTCACGAACCCTAAATGCCGAGGTCGCATTTATGGTCCATCTAACTTTTTGCGCGCGAGCCATTTCCCGCGTTTTCACTCGAAACTCATCATCCTCATTCGTTCGTCGGTCCAATAAACATACTCATCACAAGGTATTTCCATTCGATAATTTGGATGAGGAGTATTGACGATCTAACTGCAGATTGGAAAAGCTGAAATAATCTTTACATAAACTTATACGATCAGGAAGTTCTCCAGATCTTTAGATACCATTAAATTAGTAACAATTATACTAATTTACACGCACATATCTAATTTAGGAAATTGGAATTTGTTATTTATTTTTAATAATAATATACAATGTAGAAGAAGTTAAAATGGCATTAGTCCTTTATGTAATATAATAAAGAAAAAAAAATATATATATATATATTGCACGCGCGAACAGCATGTTGAAGAAAATATGTCTAACATGGCAGCAATAAAATGAGAATAAACGAGTGTATCTATATAAGAATTGCGGAACATAATTCACTACATCGATTGAACAGCGGTTTCCTGACTATATCGTAGATCTATTCATGTAGATACTTAAAATGAGCAATGATAAATCGCTGTTACGTATCAAGAAAGATGGTATTCAATTGAAAAGTTGTACTTTCGTAAGCAGAGACATATGATTAATTGTCAAATAATTTAACTTGTCATCAGTCGGAAATTGTACAAGACGATTTCGATACACCGTTCACATTTCATTCCCGCAATCCACGCGCGACAAGACATTTGCGAAAAAGTGGCGTCGCACTTGAAGAAACGCATTTTCTGCATTAATATCTTTGCGAGAGCGTGGGGAGCGTTATTATCGATTATCTCACTGAAGACAATGATATTTAACGGCTCGTCGATTCCGCGGAAACGTCGCAGCGCGTCAGGTAATAAATTTTAATGCGTGTAATGTGGGAATTAATGCAGGATTGTTTCCGCGTATCGGCGGAGAGACGCAGCCGCGATTCGCAACTCGCTATTTAACTGCGCGTTTAACGGCCGAAGTTACGGCGATGCGCGAATTGTTAGATCAAATTAAATTAATTCGTATGATCGTGCTATCATCCGAATCGCGCGAATCGCTGAGCTTTTCTTTGTGCCGCGTCGCCGTCGATCGAAGCTCCGTTCGCGAAATTAAGCGGCGATGATTTCGCGCTCTCGTTCTCTTCAGTCAATTAAACTTTCGTCGCCTTTATAAGTGGCCACGCTTTACCGCGGTGCAATTAACCGTTTCTATACGTATTATACATTGCATATTAAATATCGCTTCGAACATTCGCCCGAATATCTGCCCGACAATGTCGCCGAAAATTGAGAACTTATTTATGCGAAAAACTCTGCGCAACAGAGTACAAGTTAATCGGAACGTCAATGTGCAATATATATTGTAAAAAGCAATAATTAAGAAATATATCCCTCATTATTGATAACTGCAATTGTATTTATCATTTTTGTTATATTTATTTGTTTAAACGCTTTAGCTTACAAATTTAGTATTTGTCTAATTACAGTATAAAAGTTAAATAAATGAGTACATATTAATATCAAGTTACTAGTAATGTTTTTAATTAAATATTAAAAATTAAAAAGAATTTAGTTATTATTAAGAAGAATTTAACGGCAATTATATTGATTATCCATTTTCCTTCCTAATTGACGTAGTTATTACCTATCTATGTAATAACTTTAGCTTTTACGCTTCGTTTCTCTTCTCTTATTCTTTATTTCATTGCACTTCGGTATTACGACAATAATTTCAATTATAACGCTGCCGGCGTATAGTGGCCTCCCTACTCTTATCTTCCTCTTATCCGTGGCCAGTGGATGCAACTGATAAATAACGTTGCTCCTTTTTACACGAATTCTCTCACGATCCCGCGTCCGCTAAGAGCCGCGACGTTATGCATTAAGCAACGTCGCGTATCTCGGTTACTTCATCGCACGCATCTCTTTCTCCGTTCTCAAAAGTGCCCCATGTAAATCATACAGTGCGACACTGAGAACGAGCAGGGCATGTACATACGGTCTGCGTGTCGGGCCTTAATTAGACGACGAAACGACGATACGCGTCTCGGTGCTGAAATCGCCTCTACGTACGAAACTATTATACGTTATTTCGAACTATCACGATCTCTCGGAAAAATCATCAGAGAAAGAAGATACATATGCATTATAATTATAATATTTCTGATATCACGTTATTATTATTAATTACTGATTTAGTAATTATTATCTTTAAATTGTTTTATTTATAAACTGTTTAATCCTTCTTCATCTTTAAATTCGAGTATCAATAAAGTAATCAATGATATTTCATGATATCGATATTCCATTAATAACTATTTTAAATGAAATTGCGAAAATATTTAAAAGCTATAAAATTATGAAAGATTTATAATATGTAGGTAATAGAAATAATAGAAAATTTTGCAGAAGATACTTTAGCAGATACTTGAAACTTGATAAAAAAAACTTTTAAATGGATTACAAACATTCTGTTATCATCAAGATGTCCGAGTCTGGCTTAGCACGAGTTAAGAGCAGTGAAATATAAGTACAGTTTCGATACACGCAGCGCGCAGCGCGGAAACGACCACTTTCCGTTTTACGGCGGCAAACGTTAAAACGTAAACTGTATCATTTACGAGCCGTCTTGGCAAATCGATGCGTTTGGCATTTGAGCTGCTGTCGAATGCCTGGTAGGCAGGCCAATTAGGAATCCGCCGCCTTAAAACCGGCGACGATATGGCCAACAGGTGTCTTAAGCTTAGCGAGTGATCGTTTAGAATCGTCGGGTTTTTAATAAAACGTTCGGGAGAAATCTGTATATCTGCATATGCGGCGTTTACAAGAATACAAAATCAGTTCCTTAGCGCATGCGACACGCGGTTAACTCAGAATACTCCTTGCCTTAAATTGAATTAATTTGCATTTTTCAGCAATAGATTGAATTAACTTGTATTTCTTTTTGTTTATTAAATATATTTAATTATACGTTTTACACAATAATTTATTTAACTTATTTTTTTTAATGAAAGTAATATATATTTTTTAAACAAATAATAGTTAGGTACACGTAGGTTAGGTTCAAGTAAAGGTATATATAGATCGAATTATTTAGAATACGATATTTTACGATATGTCGCACACCAAGAAGAATACTGCTATGTATATGAAAAGAATAAGTTTTTACATTCGAGTGTTTTCAAATTAAATTATTTTTTAGAGAAAAATATTTTTTATTAATATCGTCTGTTCCGAAATATCAATAATTATTTTTATTTTATTGGATAATATGCACGGCGCAAAATCCATAAGGCATGCCGAGAAAAATCATAACGATGCGTCTCTCAGTCTTGACACGTCACCTGCTTCCTCGATCATAATGCGACATCGATCCCTGAAAAATCACCGGGTAAATGGGAGAATATGGTATCCCCCGAGAACCGAAAGTTCGCTCGTGAGAAAACGGTGATCCAACGGACCGTTACGCCATCGAATCCTCAGCGCGTTGCGCCTCGTAAATATCTGCTTACGACACGTCCTCGCGATTCGTCACGTCTCGGACTTCCGGAAGATTTTGTCGGAAATCGGGGAACGAACTCTCTGATTAGCGTGTGAACGATCGTCTATTCGTTTACTAACGAGAACCGTTCTAATTGTGTGATTTTCGTTGATATTTTCGTAAATTTTTAAAGCGAAGAAAGAAAGTTTTAAAGAACAATTTTGATCTCAATTTTGAGATTGAAATTGTTCTTTAAAAATATATTCGCTTGATTATATATACGAGCGGAAACTACCGATGATAAAGTTCTTTTTCAAGCTTTTAAATATATATTTTAATCTATAATAGTTGCATTTCTTCTTAAAAAATATTAACTATTAAATGCACGGTCTAATAAAAATGTATGAAAATTAAAATAACCGAGAAATGATCCCAAGAAATTTAAATCGGATTCTGCGTAAAATTACATAATAAATTTAAAAAAGCGATACTTAATTCTGAATATTTATCACCTTAAATTAATGTCATTGAATATTTATTACCCTAAAATTCGGACCGACCTTTGCGAATACTCATTTTTGGGAGTCTCATGGTGGGGTGAGATCAGCCAGAAAATACATTCACGAGTGGGACAACACGTGTGTTTCACGAAACCGGGAGACACGGCGGTGTCGAATTCGTAATTGGAATGTCGCGAGGGAGCGTGTGGTTCATCGGGGGTTGCACTCGAAGAGAAAGCGAGTCCGGGGAACGTCCGTACGAGGTAGGGGACTGAAAAAATGTGGACGGCATGCGAGATATCTGTCCCCCGATATAGTGTCGATATATACCGAGGGGCGGGGGACCAGCGGGGGTGACAGTGGTGCCCGTCGGCGACTCGTTTACATATTGGTAAGCTCTCTGCGGGTCCGGGTCCGCGCGATAGATGCGATGCGGCGATACCGCGGCGCCGGAGCCCGGGCTCTCCTTCGAACTTTCTCGGGGGAAGGGGAGGAGAGAGAGAGAGAGAGAGAGAGAGAGAGAGAGAGAGAGAGAGAGAGAGAGAGAGAGAGAGACACGGCGAAGGGAGAGCAAAGAACTACGCGAGGTGGAGGTAAAGATGGCAGGGGCAGATGGTGCGAAGATCGGACCATTGTTTGCCTTCTGACAGCGATAAGTTCACAATAAAGTTACATTCGCTTCCAAGTAAGTTCCTGTCCTCTCCCCGTCGTGGTTTCCCTCCCTCCCTCTCTCCCTCTCTTTCTGGCTCTTCTCTTCTTAGTCGCCCCCGCGCACCCTTTCCGCGCTGCAGGAGCTTCTTCTCTTCTGTGGACACATGGGAGCTCCTTCGGAGGAGGTGGTATACTCACTAGCGATAACCATAACTCTCTGTACACCCGCGCCACTATGTCCTCCCCGTCGCCCTGCCCCTTTCGTTGTTTCTCCTGTTTCGCCCTTCTCGTCTGGACTCGCCATTCTCTCTTTCTTTCTTTCTTAGAATTTTCTCATCACTTCTTCGCCATGTCGCTTCTCTCCCCTCTGGCCCCCGATCACCCTGTCGCATCGACCACGGCTATTCCGCAATTGTTTTCGACCTTTCTTGCTCTTGTTGCGGTTGCCGCTTGCAGGAGAATTTCGCGTGCCTTCCGTTACCGCGTTACCACGTACTTTACTGGAATTTTTTTTCTTCTCTTTCTCTTTCTCTCGTTCGTTTTCTTCATTGTTCATCCCTTTCTTCTCCTCGCTGTCTGGCATCTATTTCTCGAACCGTCGCACCTTCCTCCGGACTTTCGCGTTTCCTCCCACCTTCTGTACTTCCTTTCATCCTCGAAAAGGGCATCGGAATTCATGAGACGAAATTGATGATTACGACGTCGAAACAACGAGCCGAACGAACAACAGCTACTTGTCGAGCCATCCATAAATCCCATTCTCCTCCTACATTCTTTTTTCATCTCTCACCGATCCGACTCGTTCGCTGATTTCTTTTCTTTTTCTCTCACTTTCCTTCGCTTCTATTTCTCCGCCATTTCTCCGTAATATCCTTATCTTTTTCGAAGTGTCTTCCATTTTCATTGTTTCTCAGATGTTTTAACCGTTGTAAATAAGGAGGACCGTAAATACTCGCGCGTGCGGATACGTTCTTTTTGCTTGACTCTTTCTCTGGCTGTTTCGTTTCGAACGAGATACGATACGCGGACGATGGCCGCGGTTCCCCGTCGAGATAATTGTCTTTGCTATTTGCCGTTTGTCACACTTTCGCGAGCTCTGTACAGCTGTAATGACAGCGTAACTAAACTCGCCGAACTTCTAGAACTATACTGTTTTGATAAATTATAATTAAATATTCTTTTTCTAAGTTATAAATAAATGTACTCATAAGAGATAAACTGTTTAAAGATTTCTAAGAAGAAAATACTTCAAAAATCTCTAAAAATATCAGATACTTAAAGAATTTATGAGTTTTACTAGCCATTAATATTTTACGTAAAATTTAAGATATCTTTGCGACAGATATGATTTAGAAATAAAGATTCCATAGAACTTTAGCAAGAGAACGGCTCTCGGAAAAGTATGTCATCAAGATTAGGAAAAGCAAGATAGGCAACTAAAGCAGAACTCCTTGCGATATACCCAAGAGACGCGCCGCGATACTCGACGCTCGACGCGTAATACTCGCACGGATAGCTAATACCGCTCCATTAGGCCCAATTAAACAGACAGTTAAATACACATTCCGAGCATAGTATACGCTGCTCGTAGCACGCGGTTATGCTCAGTGATATTAGTTGCCGCCATTGGATACAATTACCAGAAGATATCTGAGTGTACCAAAAACAATCCTGACGTTTTATTCAGCTTACAAGCTATAGCTAACTTGTAGTTAGCCTTCCAATTTTAATGTAGTTTTTTCTTTTAAAAAATATAAAATTATTAATTGATAACGAGATAAGCTATGATCTTAAGTTAATAAGAATTATTTTAACTTGATCAGACGAGTATAAGATTTGCTGATACTTTTAAACTAGCAGAAGCAGTCATACATAATATCTATAAGATATGCATCTGCATATATGTTTATTTTAAATAAGAAATACAAATTCGGCAAATATAGTCTTTAAGAAGATTTCACAGCAGTCTCGCGACAAGAATCGAATCATAGAAAGATCGTTAAGTCCACCGTACGACTCCTTAGAGGACTAAAAGCTCATCGCCTCGATGAATTATTACCGTAGATAAGTATATCGACGGTTGGATAAGGCTCGCGATGGGAAAAAACTGAGCTGCTAAACGCACCATCGAGCCGAGAATGGCCTGATAACCGTTATTATTACTTATCGCCTTTTGAATAATGCGATTGACGTCCGCGAGTTCTCGTTCTCCGAGCGAGTTGAACAGTTTTGAAAATCGATCATAGTACTGTTCAGAAAAAAAGACAGATACATCATAGAGATACATATGTAAATTAAATTTTTTTATTTAAGTATCTTAATTAATGCATATTAATAATTAAACTATATTTGAACAATCTGTGCAATCTTAGGAAACTACAAATCTGTTTCTTTTAAGTTAAACTGCATTGCATTCTCTAGATTTGTCCGCATTTTTTTCGTGTTACATCATTCTTACTTTTTACGACTCGGCGTGTTATATCATTCTTATAGTTACGAATCTCTACAAATTGATCGTTATTTTAATGTTTGTTAATGAGTATTTGGGGAACCACAAGAGCACCGAGTTAATAGATCTCATATTCTCAGTGCGTTTTGCGCGTGCGGGTGTCCGCCAATTTTCGTTCATAAAATATTTTTAGCCGTGGTGATTCCACGATCCCCGATAAAGACGTCGCGCGCGGAAGCCGTCGTCTAAAGCCGACAAGAGAGCACGGGAGAGAAAGAGAGAGAGGGATAGAAGTTGGTGGCACTTTGGTGGTGCATTCGGAGAAACGCGGGGCCGTTCGTGGGAATAATATAAGATGGGCTCGCATCTGCGCGAGTTATGACGGAGCGAGCCATTAAGTGGCCGTGTTTATTTTTAGAGGGAACCGAGAGAGCCTAGAGAGCGCAAAGTGGAACTCCTAATTGTTCTCGTTAGCGCTCAGCTCGCATCTGTCTGAACCCGTGAACTCAGGACGACGGACGACGACGGACGACGACGGACGACCGAAGAATACACGGAGCCCCTGCGCGCGGGGCTCTCGCGCGGGACGAAAGGGGCCCGTGAGGGTAAGAGGGACGATGACGTCAGGACTGACCGGTGGTCGCATCGAACGGACGGTCTTGACTGGGCGGCGCAAAAAAAAAATTATAATAAAATAAACGAAGCCGTATCGCGCGGCGGAGCGGGTTACGAGAGCGAAAAACGCATTTCGCGGACTGCGGGCGAAAACAGATGCTCCGACGGGATTTGCATAAACGAGGCTAAGCCGAAAGTTAATGTCGCGCGTAACGATCTGCCCCGGATTGTGGGCATGCCGTGCGGTGTCGTATGCTCTCGCGCTTTATTGTTATTCATTGGAACCCCGGCCCGACGCGCTATGGAAATTAATTCCATGTTACACGCTGCTTATTCTGTGTTTCTCTATCTTTCTCCTTTTGTCCCTTGTCGTGCCGCCCTAATCGCACGGTGCATCGGTCGTTGTATATCATTTATAATTAATTTCAGAAACGATGTTATAAAATTGAACACGCGGCGAATTCGATCACTTATGCGAGGAAAACCATAAGCGACGCTTATCACAACTTTACATGTAATTTAATAGGTTTGCAAAACAACAGATATAATCCTAATAGTTTTTTTCTTTTAATTAAAAATATTGTTAAAGGAAAAAAATGTTTTAATTTTATTCTTTCTTTTTTTTAGTTTTATTTTTATAAAAAGGTCTGAGACATTACAACAATTTTTTATTTTCAATCGATGACCCAAAAATCAAAATAAAATTGAGTGTCCAGTTTCTACTTGAGATAGAAATTTGTATGACGGCTGCCAGATTAATACAGGGATGAGAAATCGCGGAAATTAAAGCCTGTACACATTTACATAAAAGCGGCAGACGAATAACGAAGACAGTTGAATTAAAAGTACAATTATTATTTTAAAATATATGGATATATAAGAATCCTCTCTTTTTATTCTCAAAGAATTCTATTGCGAAATACGCTATGCTCAAAAAAATAATCACGTATAAAATGGTTAATAATTATTTATATAAAGAGAGATTAAATTATCCGCATAATATTCGAATAATTTGCGATGCATAATGGCTAATTATGCGAACTTATTGTCGAAGCACAAAAATAGTTGTTCGTATAATTATTCAGGTACAAATGGCGATACTAAATTATTCGAATAATACCGAATTTCGATGCAAAAATGAGCACGAGATATGATCGAAGATAAACCACTCCCGCGGTATGTAAACGATAACGATTTCGTGGTGGCGGATGCTTTACGCGGGTGCAAAATACGAGCGAACGACCGGGGGAATACGGCAGCCTCTCTAACGAAAAGCGTACGTTGCTCGCGACGAGGCAACGACATAATATGAATAAACTCCGGCACTTTTCGCATACGCGATCGGGAGGGAGAGAGGAAAAAAACGGATTTTCTATTTACGATGACCATTTGGGTTTCGTATGCCGGCCGGGCCGAGGGGCGACTCGTCGTCGGTGATTTTGCCAGCTTTATAGTAAATTTCCCGCATAAAGGCGGCGTGGCACCCCTCGGTTTTATGCCATTATTACGTATGCAAGTGTGGCTGTAGAAGTTCCCCAACGAAAGTGAACGGCACGGGGCACGGTGTGCCGTTGCACCGAATCTTTTTCGGGCCGCGATTGACCGCAGTGAAGACAAACCGTCGGCGGTCAATAAATGTAATGATACACAGGATCGGTAACTTTTTATAGGTAATGTGAAAAGAGAATTTACTTTTTATGCGTCAGGTGTATTTCACCTGGTATCGCAGTCACGAGGTAAAGCATAACATGAGCATGACATAAATCGGCAGCTTCAAATTATGCGAAATTTTCTCCGTATAATATGCGTGAGTGCAACATATTGAAAACACGATAAAAGAAAAACATGAAATAAATTATATAGAGAATTTTGTGGGATATACAATATTATTTTAATGAGAATTTCTTGTAACTCTTTTGGTGGCGCTCATTTCTACTGGAAAGTTTCCAGCATTCTTTGATCCTCTATGGATATATTTATAATTTTATATGTAGATAAATAATGTATTTATTACAAACGTATACGAATATATTGAAATTTTCTTTAATAATTTTTCCAAATATGATTGAATTACAAGAATTTTTTATTTATTTTTAACAGCATATATTTTTATTTTTAATTATACAATAATGTTCCTATATCGTTAGATTTGTTATTTTAGTATACATATACTATTATATATTAGTCAATTTTAGAAACATGTATTTAGATATTTTTTGAACATAATGTATCCAATCATCGATACTTTTTATTATACTTAAATTTTATACAATTATATTTCAAAAATAATTTCAGAACTAGTTATATTAAATATTATATTACTAAAGCTGATTGTTTATCAGTACAAATGGCGATATAGTTTATTGACTTTAGATCATATAAAAAGGTAACCGCGATTAATAGGCACGGTCGGTTTCGCCCTGCTCTAATTTCTTTTGCTCTATTGAATATTCTGCACGAGGAGTACTTTGTACCGAGAATAACGCGCGCGCCCTTCGTAGGGCCCATCCGACGAGTGACCCGACCTCGTTGCAGGGTCCCGAGGAGCTTGTCATTGTGTTTTGGGCGTGCTGTAATCCGCGTTGACGCGTTCAACCGAGCGTTTATAGAAATGCGAAGAAAGAGGAGAGGAAAAGAGAGCAAAAGAGAGAGAATCAACGAGAGTTTCGCACGGCCGTTGCCAGTATTCATAAGTTGGAAACATTTCCATAACGAAATATACTAAGTTAGAGACTGCACCTCTTGTCACTAAATAAAGTTTCCACGTGACAGATTTTGCTGTAATACTTATATTCATTGGCATAAAATAACGTGCTTATGAATAAAGTTTACTTTACGGTATAGTTACATATTTCAGAACATTTATAGACAACTTCTTTCATTAATTAAAAAGAAATAGTCAGAAATTCTACAAGCTATTCTAATATTAGTCAAATGAAACCAATATATAGACATATATACTTTGAACGATGATGAAATTTTTATTCGCGTTCCTTTGTTAGAGAATTATTTGAGACTTTTACTGTTTTTCTCTTGAAAACAGTTTTGCTTTTCGATATAATTCCGCTTCAATCACTAAAAGCAAACGATTGAAAACGCCGGAAATTAACAGTAATGTAAACGTATTTGAATAGAAAAATTAAATGAAACCGAGATCAGGTCAGCGGCATCGATGCTATCGCAGTGCCGTGCGTAAGTGGAGAGTCGGCGGACGACGTTTAACAAGTAGTCACGACCTTTGAAAAAAAACCTGCCGAGGTAGGGAAGATTTTCATCTACGTCGCGGGCGGATGACGGCAGGTGATAAAGCTTCGACTTTACGATAGTGGTCTCGAGAAGGAAGGGGGACGGCCCCCTCGCTCGCTCTGCACAGATCGTTCTACTCATCCTAAAGCATCGCGCGCGCGATTTATGTCTTGAAAATCAGATGCGCCGAGAGGCTAAACTTTCACACTCTTTCACTCATGTCAGAAACTGATATAAACAGACTTTAGATTTTGATTCTCGTGTAATTACAATTTTATCATGAAATTTTAAACGTGTGCTGAAATATAGGGGAATGTTCTAAAAGTATATTTATATGAGTTTGCCATTTATTTATTCTAATTTCCGCAATAATAATCTACAAAGACATATCTATAGCTGTCTCTAAACTTATTATACTTATTTAAATCTATTGATAAAATCAGCAAAAATTTAGTCGGTTCGCGTAGTATTCAACGGATTAATAAAACGCAACGATCGCGTTGCATCCTGTGATTTTTTTTTTTTTTACGACAGTACAGATCTTCGTAACGGACGGTAACTTACTTGCTCGCGAGTTCGACGATGCGTTACGCGGCAAAAAGTGTCCGAGTAGGATAACGACGTTCAATGGTCGGGGCCGTTCATGGTTGCGGATTCAGCGTCAGCTCCGGCTATATCGGTGTTGGCGGTAGATTTATCGCTCCGAGGAAAATGACTCGCTCGCTCGTGTCTAGATGCGAGCGAGCGAGCGAGCGTATCGTAATCTTCGAGTCGATGAAGATAACCCTGGCTCGTATCGATACCGAGCTCCGATGAAATTGACACATCCATCTATCACCCGGCATATGCATGGCACGCATGGGAAAAAGCCGGCGCGGCGCGACGCCGCGGGACTGACCATGCATAATTCACCGTATCTCCGTCGAGCGGCCCGAAATCCTGAATAATAAGAGCGGACTTGAGCGTTTTTTCGGTCAAACCCCGCGGCATCGTTCATGGCGGGGTTACCCGTGGATCTTGTGTTTCGTCGAGATATCTCGAATTGACGGAGAGAAAGTGAGAATGTCGTTCTCTGTTATGTTTCGATCAAAGTTGCGTGTATTCGTGAGTCATTCGGGCAAAAGAAAACTTTGAATAAAGTGTGTGAATAAATAATTATTTTTTTTATATCAACTTTTATAAAACTGACACTGCTCCGAAATTTTCAAGATTTAAAATTGAAAGGTATTAGCTTCAGGAGATACGTTTCCGAAAAAAGATACCTTCTTGATATGAGGAGAATTTTTGCTAAGTTTGCTGAACAAATACATAAAGAAATTATGATAATTAATACAATTATACACTCTACTTTCTTGAAAGAAAGGTGTATTTAGTTTGTCGCGAGATAGTCGAAAGTTGAAAGTAAAACATGAATGTTTTGACGCGATTAACATCATTGACTGGCACTGCGAAATAATTTGCAACGCATTCCGCGGTTCCTATCGATGCATCGACGTGTGAGATCGTGGACGGCTGATCGTCGCAGCAGACGCGCGGAGGAGACAGCACCGAGGTCATTTCCGTCGAGGCGGTGAACGAATAGAAGGGTCGCGGTGGGTTGGAAGCAAAGGACGATGATGGAGAGGAAGAGAGAGAGAGAGCTTCACGAGAGACGAGTCCCTTACCGACAATGGCGATCGGTTCGGGTTACGAGGACCGGCAGGGCGAGCCGAAGTTCACGGCATCCAATATGCAATAAACATACGGGGCTTTGACGTATTTAATAGTAACGTGGTCGTATAATGCTTGACATGCATGGAAGCTTTTATGGGGATGGGTATCTTGGTGCGGCTCGAAGCACCGGCCGTGTCTCTCCCGAGCGGCGAAAAGGCCCCGAAGGTACCCCGACCATCCGGATCTAATATCGCATCGCGAATTAGTCAGTTGAGAATCGCTGCTCTCTCGCCCCGCTCGCCCCGGAGAAGTGTAGCCGGCGGTTAATTGCATGTCCAAGCCCGGGGAAGGATCCTTAGGCTGTCACGGGCACGATGGCCCCTCTCGCGCTTCTCGCGCGTGCAAGGCCCAGACGTGGGACACGTGTCCGTTCGCGACTTCTGAAACTACAAGTCTCGTGACGGCGAAACTGTACAGATTAAAAATAGCGAAAGTGCAATTCGCGTGCTCCTTTCTCGCCGCCGAAAATTGCGTTGTTGGTCATGAAATTGTGAGTTTTTTTTTAGGACTTTCGAGGGATTTTATTTAATTAAGATTAGGGGTATGCGAGCCGGATGATTTTTCACTAATTAAACCACGTTTCGCGGAATTGTTATTTCCGAAGCTGCGACTTTCAATAATGTAACTCTTGAGGCATTATTATAATTTCTGAAAAACTGATTTTTTTATAATGTATTATTTTGTTAGGAAGTTGCGGTTCCTAAGAATGTTATTTCTGTAATTGCGTCTTCTGAAATATGACAATCTACAATCGTGGCTCTCTTGAGATTAATTCACGAAAGCAAAACTCTCGCATGTTGGAGACCGTAGGCGTAGTGTGGATCATTAAGAAATATTTATATTATACTTTTTAATTACATTTATACACTTATACAGAAGCAAAATACTCTCTAGTTTTAGGAGTGACTTTATTTTCTCGTTTCTTTAGTCTGAGCCAAGTACATCGAGCCAAATTCATAAGAAAGAACCGTTTTGTCGTCTAAAATATTTTATAAACTTTTTACTGTTTTTTTATTGGTGCACTTTATACTGAAATTATTAACGTTTTATTTGTTTCTTTCTATTTCTCGTAGAATTTAAGAGTATTCGTCTGTTATTGTTGTAAAAGCGAAATGCGATTGTCTGATTGAATATGTTAAACTACTATATTATTGTGCATACGATATTTAGTACGTTGATTTTTATTATTAGTAGAAAGACTTTGCTTTTACAAATGATGGTAACGCATGCGAATAACGCAGAGCTATTATGATACGCAATGCTAGAATGGGCACTGTAGTCAACGCATTCTTGACTAATGACGGTTCTCGTCGTATTGCCGCAACCGTCGCTGACGGATTACGAGACTCCACATATTCCATCCACGCATTCGCATAGGATGAGTTATCGGATAACCATCGGACGTCGCGTAAATCATCATGTTTATGCCGTCAAGAAACTAAGCATGAATATGTCAGCTGTTTCAAAATAGCTATGAAGAAGTCAAAATTTTTTCAAATTCGGTTCTTAACATGAGTGGAGAATTTTGCACCTCAGGAATATATCAACAAAATTCTTTAGAATTTTTATATTTCTCCATTCGAAAATTATTAGATAATCAAACTCTTGATAAAAATAATGAGTACAAATTTTGTACTTATGAAGAGAAAGGGAAGGCTCGCATTAGTTACAAATTATTATTCATTATGTTAAATGTAATATTATTTTATTACTTTTTCTTTTGATTACATTCTAATGTGTACTTAACAATTAGCAAATTTTACGATATGAATGGTTTTAAATTCATAAAATGTTTTAAAGTCCTTTAATAACTTTTGAAGAACCACTTAAAATTTATCCGTAAAACTGTCGCCGTTGAGAAGCATTTTTCGCATCGGTCGCGCGATTTTATCTGTTCGCATGATTACGCGACCTCGAATGAGCAAACGAGAATGGGAACGGGAACGCGAGGCAGAAAGAAAGGAGGGAAAAGGGACGAACGAACGCATCGCTCGAACGGTGTTTCAATCTCCATAATGACCGCTCGGCTCTCGCTTCGTGGCCGCGCACTGAGAGACAGAGTGGATGCTAATAACAGGGAAACTCCATAGTGTCCGAAGGTACCACTCATTCAGAGATACTTCTTTTGCGCCTACGTTTGTTCGCGAGTGGAAAGTGAGAGAGGGAGGGAAGAGGGTTGGTCGAGAGGTTGCGGAGAGTCGATTTGTACAAGGGTGGAACGAGGGAAGAAGAGAGGAAGAGCGCACGAAAGTTGGGTATTCAATGGCCCGTGTCATCGCGCGACGGCACATACGTAATGCCCGATGTAAATGCGAGAGAAAGAGGGAAGGATAGTCGGGGGAGGGATGGGGGTGCAGAAAGAAAGAGAGAGATCCGAGAGAGCAACCGGGAGAGCCGAAGCCGCACGAGTTGTGGTGGATGAACAATGGAACACCGGTATACCGCAACACCACCGTATCTCCGATACCCCTTTAATCCCCTTCCCGCTATTCTCCCTCGCTTTCCGTTTCCTTCTAGGTAACCTATCCCTGTCTCACAGGTTATATTTTAAACGTTTGTAAAACTTGGTAATATATATATATATATATATATATATATATATATATATATGTATATACATATAATATATAAACGTAGCAGTTGTTGAAGTATCACGAAGAACGAGGCTACAACGACGTCGACGACGGTGATGATGAAAGAAGGAGGGAAAGAGAGAGAGGGGGAGAGAGTGGCAGCCCATCAGGGATGGCATGGGGGTAGAGACCGGGCCACCGGGGGCCGGGGCAACAATTACACAGAGTGCGCTACCGCGGTGGAGCCCTTTCAGCCTCTCTCCCACCGGAGATGATGGATTTGTTGTCTTCGTGGTCCCTCTGGTACATTGTGCATCTACCGGACCGTGCCACCACGCCAGTTGCTTCCCTCTCTCTTTCTCTACGTGCGGGGCACTTTCCTGTAATTCTCGAGTTATAGAGGACCGCGTGATATTGGGGAAAATGGTCGCGCGTATAAATAGCGATGAGCGTAGACTAATGAGCGGAGAATTGAAAGACGATGAAAATTAGCGGGTAAGAATTTTATCATTGTTCATCGAAGTGGCTTTAAATTAACTTCTTTTCTTTTTCAACAGTTTTGACGTAGATTTATCTGTGATTACAGTTTATAACTATTAAGCTTCAGCATCGCTTACATCTAAGAGTTTATTTGAAAAATAACTAATAGTAATTTAGTATTTTATAATACCAATAAAAAAGTACTTTATTATTCACATACAGTATGGTTGAAGAGAAAAGAATATTATGTATATGCAAAAAATATTTATTCTTCTATAATTCTATATTGTCATACAATCTGATTGCTTCCTATCTTTAAAGTTGAATTGTATGTATATTGCGTCAACACTGTTTAACAACTCTTTTCTCTCTTTAGCAATTAATTTTTATTAAACACTTAAAAACTTTTAAAGCATTATCTTTTATTCTTTAAATTTCATGTATAAACAAAATGGCGAAATTATATTGGATATTGCTAAATTAAAAAATTGAATCCATATCTCGAATGAGGTAATTACATAGTGAACAAGCTATCGAATTTTTTGCGATAGCAAGAGCCAATGTTGACGATCTTGGATCATATTGATCGCGATGTCGTTGTTTCGATGAAATAGTGTTTCACTTAACCCATCAGTTTGCAAATACTTATGCTCGGTCGGAATTTACGATGCGACCGGCATATTTTATTACGTACTGCGAAACGGACATCCTCTACGAGATATTTATGTGACCGTCGCAGGCCGGAAGAAGAGAGTTAAAGGTAAAGGAATGAGGCCAGAAGAGGATAGACGGCTTTGATATAGAATTAGTCGGAAGAAAAAGTCGACCACGTCGGCACAGGATTAAAAAACTGGGATCTCGCATGGTCTAGGTAGTTGCGACAGGAGTAGATGGGATTCCACCCTCGCGGTCGACTCGGGGAAAAAAAAATGGTAAAAGGGATTCAGGAGAAAGAATAAGCTGACCGAATTAGCGACGGAGTTTCGATCTGCGAAACCGCGCGCTGTCAATGGTATCCGTGAAAAAAGAATCGCAAACTTTTCCAAATGGTGAAGCCATTACGAGTTACGAGACGTTACGCAGCAGACGAATATTGTCGGCATATTTTTCTGTGAAATTTGCATACTCGGAACCTTAACGATTTTTGAGTATGCAACAGCAACGCAGACGTAATAAACTAAGTTATTGTGAAATTATGAGAGTTTATTTAAAGATTAGATACATGCTGCTAATATATTTTTACATTAAAAAAATGAGAGAATATATGGAATATGTATGCTATAAACATTTCATTGTATAGACATGAAAATGACAAAAGATTTTAATTGACTTTTTCTGTGTTGTTTTTCTGAAGTTTAAGAAGCTTTATATACTTTAATTTTAAATTTCAGAGAATATTTTAATTCTTGTAAGAAGAAATAGGAAGAAAGATATTATGAATGAACTTGATTAATCTCTATGTTAAAAAATATAGGAAAGATTTGCTTGTGTGTCTTAAATCAGATTTTCCATACAAGATTCTCATATATCTTTACTTTTATCGATTAAGAAAATATAATTTGTAAATAATAGATCGCTGCTACTACTCAGCAAATTTCTCGAAAATATACTATGCACATGTTGCATCTCGGAGTCACGCGAGTCACATCTGGCGGTTAATCGAGAGAGGACAGACAGCACGAGAGTTCGCTCGCGCGACGCACGAGCGATCGTCCGGCTGCCTTGGGTATACACGCTCTGGGCACTAAAGGGTCATCGTCGGCTGATTACACGAATGCGGGGCAAAGCCGATGGGAAGTGAACCGAGAAGCGCCTGGAGGCGCGTTCCTCTTCCGCTGGTGATCGACGATGATGGCCCGTGGGTGACGGCGTGTGGTGGGGTTGGGGGTCAGCCCCGTCGAGATACACCGTGCCGCTGGGTGAGCCACGAGGGTAAGACCTCGGTGCCCTGCAGAGGTCCGGGTCCCCGATTAAGAGGTTCTTCCTTATAGTCGCGCGCGGCGTCCGCGCCACGAGAGGATCCCTGTTTTGTCTCCTCGCGCCTCTTTTCTTCGCCTCTCTTCTTTCTCTCTCTGTCTCTCGCCACCCAGACGCAGACGGCGTGGCTGCGGAACTCGAGATAGGCGTTTCTTCCCTCGCACGTAGCTTGGACTATTGACCGAGGAGATGTTCCTTGTATACTCTGCCTATTTGTCTTTCGTTCTTCGCGTTTTCTTGCTTGTGCTTCTCGCGAGGATGGCTTCGAATTGCAAGTCACTGTGAGTCTGGCAGATATCGATTAGCAAATAAACTATCACTTCGCATTTTTCTGAAAATGATATTCTTCAGCTTTTCAAACAGAAATTAGTTTCACAATTTTGATTATTCTAATCTTTTTATCTAATGTTTAATATCTATAGTATTCTTGGAAATCTTATGTCGTAGGAGTCAAAATTACAGATAGCAAATATCTATTGTTTTGACATTGTGACATCAGAAATTTATCATTTCGATATTAGGAATATTTCGCCAATTTTTCTGTTACTGTAACTTTTAATTAAATAAATTTTGTTTCTTATGTATACCGTACATATTATATTTATTCTGCTGAGCAATAAACAATTTTATATAGCGTCAAATATAAGATGTAAAAATAGAGATTTTTTCTCTCTTATTATGTGAGAAGAACTGCTTACGCATCACTAATTCTTATTCCATATTTACAATTGATAGCGCAGCTTTGCATAAAAAGAATCGATTGCATTCACCAGGAGGTAGCGTAAATCGACGAGGATTTCGTGTAAGGGATCGGTGGGGTCATTTACTATCTATGTGCGTCGGTCGCGACGACGATGCTATGCCGGGGGCTGGGGCCAGACCGTTCTCTCTCTCTTTCTTTATATTCCTCCGTCCGGCGAAAGCCCAGGCTCCTTGTGCTGATCTTCTACCTTCCTTTCTTCCACGGAACGGCGGAACAACGGATGGGCATCCAGAGGCGGGAGGTTGGGCGAGCCTTGGAGATAGATGGCAGACTTTCGTGGTGCGCGCCCACATAGCAGCAATGTAAGTCATGCTTCTTTATGGGGCAGCCCGTGACCCCGCTACTTGTAAACCGACTAAAGATTCAGAAATAGCTGCGGCACGGTTACGAGCTCCCTGTCCGCGTTCTTTCCCCTGCCCCCCATCACCGCTTTACTCTTATGGCACGCTCTCACGTATACCCGCTCTCGATCGTTCTCATTGTCTTTCCCTTATCTTTCTTCCCGCCGATCGATCCGTACGATCTGAGAAGCATATCGTCGGCCAATATCATAACGTATTTACCGCGATACAGTCCAGATGACAGAGTCTCGTGAGGTCATCCGGGAAGGTAGCTGAAATTACGGTGATTATCGGTGCATCCGTCGGGACGCTCCTTTTCTGTACCGTCACTTCGCGACGATACGCGGTGATCGCGATCGCGTGTCCTTTCGCTATCGTGGAAAGCTGAAAGATCGATTTAAACTGATGGTTCGAGCATTCTACTCGCGGTCGAGTTTGCTTGTATCTCGAACATGATCGATTCCCCGCGCGACACGGCGCCGAGCAGGCGGAGAGGAAAAGGATTGTCCGCGCGGCGCGTGGATCGAACTCCTTACAATAGGCTTATTATGTTGCGGTGCTTTCCAGCCAGGCAGCGACCGATTCAAAATGTCTGTCGATAGTCGTCGTCGCGGAATCACCGCCGCCGTATATGCATACACACATGTGTCGGAATATAATAATATTACCGGACATGCGTTATCTGTGAGAGAGAAAGAGCACTCGCGCGCGCACGCACGCGAAAGACCGATGCACGATCAATCATATCTCGCGGAGAAAGGCGCCTATCCTTCGCGGCCGAAGCGGAGACTATTCAGCGCTTATTTATCGGTCCGGAACGCGCGCGTTGCTACGTTGCCGGAAACGTTGAGAGAAAACGGCCGCGGGACAACCGCGCGAGAGTTCGTCGCGCGTCTCGATGAAAGAGCCAAGAGAGCAACGCGATCTACGATCGCGCGCACTGTTACGCCTTTTCGTCTTCGCGAGATCATCTCGGAAACGTCATCCCAGCGATGACTCCCTGGCCGCTCGTAAGTCATGACATCTTGAAGCGAACAGTTATCTAAATATTGTACCGTGGTTAAGAACGCGACTGCATGTACTTCATTTATCTTTCAACTAGATACGACGCATGTGACACCTGATATTAATAGATGTATATAGAGGGATATACGCTGTTAAAGAGCTTGTGCCAGCGGTAATTTAACTGGAAAGAAATCAACGGCAGATTTAAGTAGTCGCGCAAAAACGTGATCTGACACAGGAGCATTTTAATTTTTAACGTAAAGTAATAATAAACCATTAGTAAACATTAAACTAAATATGTGCTGCACGATAATTAAAGAGAATTAATCTCAGAAGACAATACACAATACACATATAACGTTAAATATTCATATTTTTTATTATTTAATTTTATCTTTAATTATTTTACTTTTGCCTACCCTTTTCATATTGATTTATGAAATATTTTGAAAGATTTTGGATGTAATGCTTAAATATAACGCTCCGTGTAGCTGACGTGTACTTTCTTAGGAGGCCCTATATACCTACATAGCATTTTAACTATCTTGAGTGGCTTAAAACCGGCAACCGTATAAGGTGTCGCGAGAGTACCTGACGTGAGAGTATTGTTCGGCGATCTCATCAAAAAAGCCAGGTGAGCATCGCCGGTTCATTGTCGCAATATGCAATATCAGCAGGTACACGCGGGGCCTTTTCTGAGGACCAACTATCAACGGAGTAGATTGAACGATATCGAATTTCCTCTCTCCGTATATCGATCATTGCAGCCAGCTTTTTAAACCGTCTCAATTACATCAAAGAAGATACGACATACGTATTTCGAGGAATTTTCATTTGGCAATAGAAGAGATTTTTCTTATTGAATTAATTGTTTTATTACAAAATTCTTTATATCCTATATATGTTATAAAATCGAATTCGTCGCGTTATACCTGATTTGTCACATACCTCTTACTTTATTTTTAGATAATTTTGGAAAAAATTTTCTTATAATTATATGATTTTAAAATATTTATTGAGCAGCACAAATTAATAACGTAAAATAATTGTTGCACAGCAATTATTAATGTACATACAGATTTTCATTGCAGAACAGCACCATTTATTTCATGTTAAGATATCCTATGATAAGATAGACCTGACCATAATCAATTTGCAATTCTTTTGGTTGTTCCAGTTGGGTCTTTTAATTCGCAAACCAAATTATCACATTGACGATATATAATAATTATTATACGCATAATTATCAATGCGGATTACAGAGAAGAGCGGATAAGCGCGTCGGTGCGTCGGATGCGCGTCGCCGGATTGACGCGACGATTTTAAAGTCCGACGATGATCGCGGCCGATAATAAATTTAAATCACGTAATGGTAATGAAACGCGCCGAATTCAATACGCGCCACAGCGGATATTACTTTGGATGTAATTTCCTTTTAAAGGCGCTAAATGTTAAAACGCAGTGCGTTTGTGATAAATTCGAGTATTCCCATATCGCGAGAAATATTTTCCTGTTCGTCCTCTCACCGTTAGGATACCGGCAGAAGGACGCGGTTTCGTGCCAGCCGCTTTTTTGCCTTATTCTGTTCCACCGAGCAATTTCGCAACTGAATCGAGCCTTCCGTTATCGGCGATTTATGATGGTGAGTTTGATGCAAATGATGCGAATCGCCAGTCATTTTTAGAGACTGAAGTAATTTTTAGGAGAGTAGGAAAAAAGATTCGACGGAAATAACGACCTAGTTCGGTAAATCTTGTTCTAATTAATTTTTCCTTTGCGCATGATTATTAACACAGTTTTAAATTGTAAATTAATTTAATTATTATCACCAGCGAATATTTCGTTTCTCTCCATACATGTTCTCCACCATTTTTCGTCGATTGGTTAATTGAAGAGAGGAACAGTCTCGTGATTGCCGATAAGAGCTCAAAGTGTAATTGATAATGCGCTATCGGTGTTTAGTCGCTCTCGAAGAGCGTAAATGGATCCATTTTAAGCTTGCGAAAAATTTCATGCGAGATAATTAAAGATCTTTCAATAATCGTGGGATTTGATTGTTATGAAATTCGCGTGAAAATTGCATACAATTCACAATGGTTAGCGCGACGATAGCTTTGCTGTAAACACCATTTGCCATTTAAATTAAGGGATTTATTGAGATTGTTTAGGCAGTATGCGAGCCAACTAGTTGTAAACGCCGTGCGGTACGCCGGTCACATTCACGACAATTGACAATTTTCACCTCGGGCACTTGAAATTTGTTATGCCAATGAAGACAACCTCTCTTCTATGCTCCGGGGCCCGCCGTTGCACAACATATTATCGTCCCACTTGGAGACGCGTGCGTATAAGGAAATGGCACAATATTATTCCGCTAGTATTTCCTCGCAGAGCCTAAAGCATATTTCGCGCGACGTTATTTGTCATATACATCATTATCGAACTGTTTGTCACGCTATTTGAATTTCTGCCAGAGACATTCCGTATTCCTGTTATATTACTTCTATTATATCTGCAATATAGCTAGTTATTATCATGTCTCTAAGATTCTTGTATTAGTTATGGAATACGAGAGTTTAATCTAATACTTAGTCGAGCCATCTCTTTTAGAACTGTTAAAGTCTTTACAAGTCTATTAATAATTAAGATTTTGTTTAAAATTTTGTTAAAATAGAGAGAGAAAGAGAGAGAATATAGCCGTTTTTTATATTTATCATGAATGCTTTGAAAAATATATTTTTAACTTTAGGAAATTAATTTTATATGAAATATTTTTGTTTCATAATCAGTAGAAGAATGAATATTTCACAAGGAGATATTAGAGTACATTTCTTACAGTACGAGACTATAATAAGCTATATACAACTTAATTCTTTATTTATAACTTATCGTAAACTATCAGTTAACTGAAACTGTAATTCTTTAAAGATAATGTCTTTGTAATAACATTTCAAGTATGCATTGTACTTGAAATATTTTTCAAAATGATCTCAGAATAATATGCAATTTTCTAGTTAATGAATTATTTTGTCGTTTTTTATTCGATCCACTTATATTTTCATATTTTCAAAGATATACATGTCGCTTTTTGTGCATTATCTCGTTGTATCATTTTTCATATCTTTATTATTACAATAACATAAAAGTATTGAGCAAATCGGAGAATTATGAAGACGCCGCTTCGTATGAGACATGAGCGAGAGTTGCATTTACGGACGGAAATCCCGATCGGAAAGACGAGATTGATTCTCGGGTATTTCATGGTGGCATGAAACTGGGGCGGGGAAGAAAAAAAAGAATGACTCTCGTGGACAATTCCTGGACACTCGAACGTTAAAAGCACATCGCGCGGGTGCCACGGGAATGGAACGGGAGTGGAACGTGCAGGACGGGCGGAGTCGCGTCGACGTGGAGAGACGAGTGGGTGCTTCGAGAAAGTGCATACACTCCTCGCTCTTTGCACCCGCCATCTTCCTCCACTCCACCCCCTTTCTCCTCTTTGCTTGTTCGCCGACACTCTAGCCCCTATCGGCAATGGCGCCTTCGGCCGGGATGCTGCACCGTATCGCTGACGCGTGGAGTGTTACTCGATTATGACCGCAAGATGCCAAAGTCGAGCACGCGTCGTATCTCCGTCCCTCTCTCTCTCTCTCTCTCTCTCTCTCTTTCTCTTTCTCTTTTCCGCTTGACTCTCTCGCGGAGGAATCGATCTCTGCCCTCCTTCGATTAGGATTTCACGTCTCTCGTTGATTTTTTCTGCACGTGTGCAGTTACTGCTGATTAACTTATGATTAAATTCACGATAAAGATAAAAATCGTAATTAATGATGTAATATAACTTTTCTGAACATATATTAATTTCTTAACCATTGTGATACATTCATGAAACTTCATAATTTTTATTTCTACCCTAAATATCGTGATATTTAAAGCAACAAATACTAACTATTTTTAATCAACCGTATTGTTTTGATACTTTTTTGAGTTATATTCTAAACAAGTTTTCACACAATCCTTTTGCAAAGAGTTATCACGCTCATCAGGCTGAAACACCTATATTACATCCATGTCGTTATGCGCATCTCGAAGGTCGAACATCGAAAGTTTCCATGATGCCCCAATGTCTTTTGCTCTCGATTTTATCAGTGTCGTCGTCGCGAGCGAACTACCGTCGAGAACATCATCGCGGAGCAACTCCAACGATGTCAAACGAGATACAAAGTTCTTGCAATAGCATCGCTTTTCGTGTTTCGCGACGTACCACGGTAACGAAAGTAAAGCGAGAAGGCTGGTCGAGAGATGGCCAGGAAAGGGGGCGAGGGAGGAGGAACACACAGAAGGCAATAGAAGACGAAGGTACGGAGGACGGGAGAGAGAAGCCACTCGACTCTATCTCCCGATGCCTCCTCGGTCGGGACCAAGAAGTACCAGGGGTACCGCTAAAGAGGCAATTACGGAACTCTCTCGCTGGAAGACGCTCGTAAAAGTTAGGGCGAATGAACGAATAAGAAGGTCTCTTCTTCGGAGCGACGAGGCTCGCGCGGAGAAGAACGGAGGTAGGAGAAAAGAAGAAAGAAGAAGAAGGAGAAGAGGAACAAGAAGAAGCAAACGACGAGAAAGAGCGCGAGCGGCGATGTTAGAGGGGGGGACAGGGGGACAACCGATCGAGCCCCTTGGAAGATTCTGTCCCGGGGCGGCGTGTCATCGGTTCGCTCTTCTCCTTTTAGGCCGAACCGTGCCGAATCCGCAGATGCGAGACTGACGCGCTCGTGCTCTCTTCGACGAGATCAAGATAGCCCGGCTAGAGGGGCCCGACGGAATACGACCGCGAGATACGACCCACTCGAAAACAGAACCGGCGACCGCGCGCGAGCGAGCGGGCATTCCTCGGATAGTATATGCGAGTCGTTATCGACGATTTTCTTTTTCAGATCGCTCGTAAGCCTTTTGTTACAGTTGAAACGACTTTCCCTTTGACATTCCCAGATCGGTCTTTTTGTTACTAAAAGTATCATACCTCCGACATATCGAGTTCTGGCATGTACCAAGGGTAATTAGGTCTATTAATTAGATCATATGACATATCTGTCACGGTTCACAGAATGTTTTAATATGATCATATTCATGTTTCAAAGTAATGTAAATCCGTCATCGCAGAAATTCTGTTGTGATGTATTTTTCACTCGCTGCGTTCTGAAATATTTGATATTTTATGATATGAACACTTGAGAGAATATTATATGAGAGTTCAATATTAATATATTTTATATTATTATTATAATATATGGAATAATTACATACATTTATACGTGTATATTTTAGCGTACACGTATAAATTACATTTCTACTCTTACATAACTTATATAATTTTCATATAACTTATCACATAACCAAGCTCTTTAATAATATGACACACAAATTTTGATGTTCCTCAAAATCTCGAAGCGCAAAACAATGTGATCGCGTTCGCATCTAGGAAAGAATAAACAAGATAGCGAGAAAGAGAGAAAGAAAGGTGCATGCATTGAAATTCGACCGGAAAAGTCGTCGTCGGAATATATCCGGCGACCCTCGATAGTCGATAATCCGGCGGGACCGGACTCTGGGGTTGTAGCCTTGGACCGCGCGTGAAGATGAGGATGGGGATGAGAAAAGAGGGGAGAAGAAGAGGACCAAGGGTGGATTGATCCGTGGTCATCGTATAGGGTACTCCAACTTACTCGTTGTCAGTTATCTCTCTCTCTCTCTCTCTCTCTCTCTCTCTCTCTCTCTCTCTCTCTCTCTCTCTCTTTCTCTCTCTTTCTTTCTCCCGTCTTCCTTCGTTCTCGGATCTCTCCCGCAGTCTCCTGGAATATATATTTTGTTCTGGTCCGAGAGTTATATCGGCCGGTCATTCTTCGACTCACTTCATTACGACCAGGACGACAACGGCAATGACAACGATTCTCTCCCTCCAACGGTTCCCGGTCGCCTTTAAGTGAAATCCAGGCATCGATCTTGCTAACGACCCGGGATTAACGCTAATTTGTCGACCGTCGCGATATTACCGAATCGCCGAGATAACTCCGTGGCTCATCTACCTCGCCCCCAACCGTTTCTTTCTGTCCCTTTGTAAAGTTACTCGCCGTGCGTCCTTTGCGAGGGAGGGCTTGAATGGATGGCGAGACTGGCGGGCTCACTTTGTTCGCAACGATATAACTGCCCGGTGTTACGTGCGACGTGAGGAGACTATTGTGTCTGGTAATGTAAAAACTCGTTTCGTTGTGAGGTTCCGTATAAATCACACAAGTGACTATATATACACTAACCCATTAACAGTCGTTATATCCTTAGAACGGTTACGAACTTGAGCTTTGCAGTTAGTGAGAATGAAGTGAGAATGAATAAAGTAGAACAAAGTTTTTTGCACACTTTTATTTATGGGAGAAAACATTTCACGAATGAATTATTAGTTTGTTTATACTATAATTTTTATTACTTACTATTATTGCTTATTTTGAATTTTTATGTAAAAGTAAACCTTAAAATTACTTTAGATTTAATATAAAAAATATGTGATGGTTCTAATTTTTTATGTCGATTTTAAAGAATAAAGACGCAGAGTAAATTTAAATCTGAAGAACTCAAATAGCGAAAATAGATATGTTCTATGTTTTATAGATTAGCAGATGTTGATTGATGAGATGTTGATCCTCGTCGAGTGAAAACTTTTCTGGAATAGAA
Source organism: Temnothorax longispinosus (assembly GCF_030848805.1). Lineage (NCBI taxonomy): Eukaryota > Metazoa > Arthropoda > Insecta > Hymenoptera > Formicidae > Temnothorax > Temnothorax longispinosus. Next base: position 3,142,431 of record NC_092366.1, read on the forward strand.
TGCAACGCACGCGATTTCATAAAAGCTTGCATCTAATTACGAAACTCATAATCATAATCTTGCAAGTCTTTATTAATTTAATATTTATCTCTAATTGCATTAAAAGAAAAATATAGATACAAGAAAAGCAGAAAAAATTAGAAAGAAAAATTAGAAAGAAGATATAAAGTGATTCTATTCATAAAAACTTATAAAACTATAATAGAATTTTATAATAGAAAATGATCCTATTAATAAAAAACTTATAAAACTATTGTTTCATATAAGGATGTATCTGAATCATAAAAACCATACAGAATATGACCATATAAAAGTTCAACTCAATTGCTCTAAATGAGTGAAGAAAACGCAGACTGGATTTCACTCTTTTAATCGTGATAAGAAAAAGAAGGCACTTAAACCGACTAAAGGCAATTAGAACGCGAGTGAGGAACGGGTGTAGGGCAGCAAGAATATTATTCGTGCAGTTTACGCGGTTTATTACCGTTAATTAATGGACTCGGGTGCATTCGATGTGCATACGTATGCGTGCGCTTGGCGTAACACAGTTGCTCCTTATCTGTCACGCTCGCGTCACGAGTCACGTTTGCAACTGCTCGTAACCGTCGTACGTGTTTTGCTCGTGAAATTGATTCGTCTTCCTCTCGATTCTCTTTAGTATCGAATCTCACGGGAGCTGATTCCTCCTACCAGATTCGATTATGTTTTGTATTATCTTGCGTCTAACAGTTTCTTTTACAAGTTCACTCCTGAATTCCAAATCTGTGACGTAAATTACTTACTTTCATGCTACTGCATTAATTCCAGTTTTATTATTAATTATTGTAATAAAACAGGTTAAATCTTATTGTTAATTAATAATTTAATTAAAGACTAAAGAATTGAGTTTCTAAAGATTTCTCTTTCAATTTTTGTTTCCTATGTATATATTAATACTTATAATCTCTGTTAATGCACAATAGAATGCTTTACATCACGAAGAGTTATTTTCTATTTATATTTAGCAAAATTATAATTGAATACGTAGTATTTAAATTAACAAATCAATGTAAATTATTATTGAAATTTTAAAAGCTGTCTTTTGTTAAAAAAGCTTTTGAAAAATACAAGAGTATTCGTATCTTCCTAATTACTTTGTTTATAACTACGTCTTTATAAATATCGTGTGAAAATTTATTATTGCTAAGTACATTAAGACGATCGTTTCACTGACAGAGCATGGGAGGCGCGAAAAGAAATAGTTTAGACTCAATACGACTACCGAGAACCGATTTAAAGACTCTACTCGGGGAAAAAGGGAACGTTGTCATTACGACAGGCATAGCGACTGAAATACCAGGAAGCAATGTTGCTCGTAGCTTTGAAGTCCGCGAGCTATCGCGATAATGACGCGGAGAGTGTCAAGACGAACAGTAAAAAAGAAAATTAATTTCTCTCTGTTGAAATTAAGTTGCGGACTCGTCATCATTATTAATTCTTATAATAGCAAACTATAAAATTAAGTCAACTGCTACATGGCCCGTCATTCAAGTGGTTGATATTAATAGCTCTGCTTCGCGATCGCTTCGGTCGAGGAATTCCCAATTTTCCCGACGTTATCTTTCAATACGTGCGAACGCAATATATCGAGCCGGATAATGTCCTTTCCTTCCTTTTAGATCCCGCCACTAATCGTCTCGAGGACGACATTAGGAGAGGGGAAAGGGGTGGCGAATATGCAAAGTACCTTTTTCCTCTCACCCTCGCCGCGCGAGATCGGGCGGAAGGGAAGAAGACTCCTGGCGTGCGGGAATCGGATTACGAGGCTCGTTAAAATATTATTCGGGCGTAAGTTCTTGGTGACACGCGGCGTGGCGCGGCGCAACTCGACGTCGACGTCGGCGTCGTCTTCGTCTATGCAAAATAATCGCTTCTTAATTGCGGAGTAATTGCGAATTCGTGAGAGACACCGGGCGCGCGGTGCCTCCTCGCCCGTCCCCCCTTCCCCCCCGTTACCCACTCAAAACGGCGCCGTCTGTCGCCCACATTATCCGCGCGAACTTAAATTTAACCCTTCGGGACGCGCAGAAAAATGCCGTCGTGCGCAGCTTGCGCGACTGTCGAGCGATTTTTCTTCGCATTTTGTTTGTCGAAATGCGAGCCGAGAAGGCAGATGTATCTCATTGTAGGAGAACTGAGCTCTCTCGAGCCTTGTAATGACGACGATTAAAAAAGAGGGAGGGTAATATTAATTTTGTCATTATTAATATCATGAATTAATATTTATTGATATTATATCAATACTTATATTCATTACGATTAGATTAATTAACATTTATTTAATGCGCAAACAAAATATTTCAAACATTTGAAATCATTAATGTATCGTTCATGATTGTTATTTCGCAGTATTATCTATTCTTTCTCCAAATTTGATTAACAGTCATTTTTAAGATACAGATACTTTTACTTAAACATTTTAATCGTAATTTGAACTTTTCTCGCAAACACGTAAGGAAAAAAGAAATTTATTAATCGTAAGGAATGTAAAGAACTTCCAAAATTAAATGTATCTTTAATTAGAATACGCTATCCTAGGATTGAACTAAAATTATGATGTATCTTTCAAACGAATCACTTTTCTCTCTTTGCTCTGTTCATTTACGTCATTTACGAAGCTGTTTTGATTAGGAAGAACGTCCGCCAGCGTTTGTCGTACGAAACTCGAAACGATCTTGCTTATAGTGGCGGCGTTCTCGTTCTCTTCGGGTTCGAGCACCAGAAGTGCTTTCGCAGAGGGATGCTTCCTGCTCATCTGGTGGCGTCTCTCACAGCGCATGCCTTGAAATCATGGCCGATATACCCGTCGGGTCGACCGGCGTGTTAGAAGACGCGCGCTCGATGGCCATTGCGGTGGTGGCGTGCTTAGAGTCCGCTGCCAGAACGCGCGCAAGAGTATACGCCAACCACCGGTGGCAAGAATAATAGCAAGGGTCCTCTCCAGCGCTCCCTTCATCTCGCTTCTGCGTGCCGGGTGCCTCTCTTTTCGCGGCGCGGATAACACGCCGCAGTCCTTCATGCCGTTCACCGGCAACCCTGCGAACAAACGGGCCGCCAGGCCGCCTTATCTCAAGACGCTTTAATGTGTTTAACCCGGCGAAGATAGTGGACAATTTATTGCTCCCTATTTTAAGCGGGATTTCTGTCTCTCTCGTTCTCTCTTACGTCCCTCTTCGCTGTCCTATCTCTTTCTCTACCTCTCACCCTCCGCGATTACTATATGTTGCTCTGTGGTAGCCTCTTCTCAAATTTGGCTTAAATCACTCGACGAGACTTCAATTTTTCATATAAGGAAGACGAAGATAAAAACGGAAATGTTTCTATCATCACTTTCTTTAATCTGATTTTCTTTCTTCGCGCTTTTTTTTTCAATTTTTCTTAGTAATTAAAATCAATCAGCGTGCATGAGTTTAAATAACTCAGAAATCAATTACAATTCTCGAGCAGCTCGTAGGTATTCGATAAAAACTAATATTTGATCGACTCGTCTAAGTATTTCTTTCTCGCAACTTTTTCTAATTAAATTAACATTTTAATTAAGTGATATTTATAGATATGCATTTGCCTTTTTGCGATAATATTGTAGCAAGAATGGCATAAATATCTATTCCTGATGCTCATATCCGCTGTAACAGTAGTCGATGCACGATGCAAACGTAGCAGCACCGATTTTTTAGGACAGGGCTTCGGCATCGGCAGATGTTTTTTTTCCAAGTGCGAGTCAGCGAGATTTCGAGCCGTCTTGGATCGATTTATTAGTCGACGAGATAACGGCAGAAACACGTGCGGTGACCGCGTTACGAGCGTACTCCGGGCCCGAAATTGGAGTCCTTGCTGTCACATGTTCTTTCGCTCCTCGTAAGACCCCGTTTCGTATCACAGAACATTCCAGGAAGATCCCGAAAGTAGACGGATCCTCGATAAATGGCTCGCACGTGAAGGGAATTGATTTATCGAAACGTCTAAACGCGATATAATATTAAAAAACGTATCTTGAATATTAGTAATGCCTGATTATATGATCTTATATTTCAAAATGACGTGTATTTAATTCCTATACGTGTAATTCCGTATTAGTTCTAAATTGTAAGATTTTGATCGTCTGAAGCTATAGAAATATTCAGAAATGTAGTCAATGAATTTGAAAATACCAATTCAATTTTATTACTGGCTTCTCAGAACAGCGCAATTAATTTTCGTTGCTGCGCGATTTACATAAATATCTATAAAACACAATTGATAACAATACCATTTTTTAATAATTACTTCCCCTTTTTATTAGTTTACTTTTCTTAGAGTTTCGGCTTAATAAGGAACCAGGCTGAATTTTGTCAATCCTATAATTAGACCGGGAAGCGGAAGAACAATGCCGTATCCGCCTACTCGCGCATCTCAATTCAAATTCAAATATGCCCGTCGTAAATTGGAAGTATACTGCGCATCGAGAGGTCAACTGGCAGGCAGCGAGCACGCGACGCGACGGGAGAGAACAGCGCGGATTTTTCCGAGCCGGTTGATAGACGCGACACCTATTTTCCGCTCCGGCTCCATAAACCACCTGGCGAGACCATTGAGATGGCCATTGAGCGGTCGCCGCGATTTTTCTCCCCGCGCGAAACTCGCTATGCATCTCGCTATGCAACGAATGAATACGCGACCTTTCCTCCCCGTTGCACAACGACGGCACTCTGGATAATAGAGCCGCATCTCTCCACGATGCGCTCGCGCGCACGCAACGCGGAGACGCGAACGAAGTACGTACGTTTAACGTGGTCGCGCGCTCGCTTGAATAACAATTTATAAAACTCTCAGCGACGACGACGACGGCGACGATGGCGCAGAACGTCGGTCATCCTCGGTCGAGTTCATTACGAGCGTTATTTGCATGCCCGGCCTCCGTGATGCGTCGAGGAATCATCGGAATCCGTGCATGTATATTTCTTTTTTTTTTTAAGCGTGTTTGTTACAACGATTCGCAAGTATGGCATAATCGGATTAATTATTTCGATGATGGTATATGTGAGTAAACTTTAATAGTGAGTAATGGTCTCGTGTAACGTGGAATGTGAACATAGAAGAGAGACTAGAAATGTACAAAAGAGAGGAAAGGAAGGATAGAATGCAGAATTTAAAAGAGAGAGTAATATGTAGAAAAAAAATGTAGAAAGCAAAATGTTTTTAGCAAAGAAATATATACGCGTAATAAAACATCGAAATATAATAAAGTTGAAATTATGTAATAAAATTATTATTACAAATGGAAGTTCTACATCTTCAAAATTTTGTATGATAATTGAAAAGTAGCTGTGTCTTAAATGTGCGAGAACATATTTCCTTATCGAATGGCATGTTTTGTACCATCTTCGACACTTTATAAAACCTCCTAAAATTTTCATTTTAAATCTGAAGAGATGTTGACATCAAATGATTGAACTGTGATTTTTATATATGCAGTATATCCTATTCCATTCTTCTACACGTTTCTCGAGCACGCCTTTCCTTCTTTCGTCCTTTCTCTTTCCTCTTGTCTTTCATGCGCCACATTCTTTTTTTTTTCTACGGGGATGAGGTCAGCCGGCGTTAATGATCAAATAAATACGCATGTGCGTGGCCTATGCTAATTCGGCGTATATCCGCGTATGCTTATCGTCGACGACAATGCGCGCAGCATCGGCCATCGGCGACGATTAGCTTGCGGCAGAGGTAACGCGCGAACTTTGACCCCCGTCGTAAAAATCGTCGAGTTACTGTTTCGCTGCAGCTGTTACGGATGCAAATGCCGATGCTGTCGTCGTCGTCGTCGCCACGGACGTAGCGACCCCGATTACTTGCCTCGCGAGCTTGTCCGTCCGGACCGACCGCTGCGCGATTCTCGATTCCAGACGATAATTACTGGTCGACTTGGGCGTGCTTTCATTCGCCGCGTGTTTGTCAGATCAGGTCAAATGGGAATTTTTTAATGGCGTTTCCTCCCAACGACAGGTGATCAGATCTAATCCAGCGGCATATGCATCGGGTCGCCGGGGCGATCGTTTAGTCACGAAAGATCATGTTTGTAAATCAGTGAGATACATGTTTTGAAAGTCGCAACTAACAAAAAAAGTAAGTTGTTACATGCATATGGTGAGTTTTTAAGATCACTGACAGATTTTTATAAATAAAATGATTGAATGAGGTAAGTTTTATATTGTGCAATATATAATTTGTAATAAAATAACATTGATAAAATGGTTTCTGCACGCGTATCATACCGATGTAATAAGAGGTGGAGCGGAATTTATTTACTTTCAACAATGGCATTTTAAAATTTTCTCTCTCTCTCTCTCTCTCTCTTTCTCTCTCTCTTTCTGGTTTCTTACAAAAATTATATTAACTTTCTTGCTATAAGCTTATATATCTCTTTCAGCTTTTTGATATATTTTACAGTATATTAAATATTAAATATGTATATATATATATTAGATTTACCATATTTATATCTATTATTTATACTATCTTTTACAGTTTTATCTCTATCTTTATTAAACTGCAGAAAAGTATTGTAAACAGAAAACCTCTTAAAATATTTTCTAAAAATAATTTTAGATAACAACGCTCTTTCCTCTTTCTAATCGCATTTCTTGACAGACAGATTTTGAAAAAATTAAATCTCGTCATGATACGCGTATCGCCTCATGCTCTAGCTCACAAAAGCTTATCAGCATTTTATTGTAGCATAACATGTTTAACTGTTATACACATCGTTACTTGTATCTGATAACTCGCACAAGCACATCAACGCGCAATTCACACAATTTTCACGAGCATAACCCGTGTCGTCCTCGGGGTCTTTCTCGTGTAGGGGCGTGTTATTTGACATTCGAAACTTTGTGCTCGCTGCCGCATTGTCACGGAAGATCATTATGGTTAGAGATACAAAACGTACGGCACGTGACTCGCTCCTGATTAAAATGTTAATCAGCGGTTCCCTCTCTTTTTTTTCCTCCCCGCCTCTCTCCCTCTCATCCGATATCCTTTCAATAACTCGGCCCGGAGTCCCGGTCGGTGAATGAGCCGCCCCCGTAGATCCCCGTGCGCCCATACGCGTCTCCGGTTACCTCTGTGGATTAATTATGGGGGTAGATCAAAAGAGCATGCGACCACAAAGCCGCTAATGCAACGGGTGGTCCGCGTTCAAAAAGTGCGCCTCGTATTTGGACTCGGTCGAGGCATTCGTGAAAACGAAATATGTATTTCGGCGCGTATATTCTATCCACCAGAATTTTTTTATTTTCTTCTTTTTTTGTCTGTCTCTCTCGTATCTCGTGCCTTTTGTTGTGCAAGATCAGGATTATGAACCTCTATCTGTGACTAAATACTTTAATTTTTCACTTTAGCGACAACTACTGAAATCATCATTAAGATATGTAATTTCTACGTCGTTTCTAGCTAATTACGTACATCTACATTTTTATCGGATACGATTGGTTTGAAAGTATGATAAATATAAAAGTTGAAATCGGTTGGAAAAAACAAACTTGCGCATTTATAATAAAGATAGATACATAAATTATACTTTTTTTTCTTTTAAATAGAATTACTTTTGAATAGAATGAAATATTAATCCTTCAATTTTTTTTCTTTTTAGTAGCATTTGTCTTGTTACGAAACTCGATATCTTCATTTTTCTATTGTGATGTCAATATTGTCTTTATTTGAGAAATTTAAATTAAATATTTATTAATAAGGATCTTTTTGAAGATAATAGTTTTTAATCTATAATCTTAAATTTAACGATTTTTATTTTTTCTTGAAACGACATAGTCTTAGAGATACATGTAGCAGAATATTTAGATTTATGCGAGGAAGAGGATATAACGGGGATATCTGTTCTAAGCGGAAACTCCATAATTTACTTACAATTAAACGATTACAAACGAAACGATTATTTACTCACACAAGTAATTATTTACAAGATTACACGGGCATCGAGAAGCTCGGTAGCCGTTTGTTTGCACATTTATGCTGAAATCTTAACTTCTCCTTCTTCGTCGCGTTTCGAATGATTATCAAAAAGTCTCGCGAGCCGATCGAGCGCCCTTGACTTTTGGGTTATCGTTGGGGGTCGCGGGGTCTCACTGATATATCCATAGAGTGGGACGAAAAATCGCGAATATAAGCTGTTCTTCTGCACGCATATACGCGGATTTATGCACTTCACGAGTTGCAAGAGTCTTTAATGACCTTCTTTCGTTCGGGCAACGAATGTCAAAATGTTAATTGAACATCGTGTTCCTTTTTGTCGCTGCCTTTGTTACAAACACACAATCTTTTGAGCATCCTGAATAAAAAGCGCGATGATAGGATTTTGATATTAGGCTTCATACGTTTCTTTCATCTGAGACGGATTTAAAATATATTCCTTTTTTTCTATGCTGTATTTCTCTCTCTCTCTCTCTCTCTCTCTCTCTCTCTCTCTTCTTTGCGGATAAAAATCTGTGCGTATCAAGCTCCGGATAACCGACATTCTACCCTGTGCTCCATGCTGGACGTATTCTTCAACGGGATTCGCACTTCTCGGATTAAACGAGATATTATTTTTACCGTCCGCGGCTACAAAAGCGAAAAGTTGCGCTGTGTGCGGCGTTTTTGAATTTTTTAAATTCCGCACACTTTTTCTACCTCCGTCCGTTGCTGCAACGAGTGTTTTTAACTTTTTGTGGATTACGGTTTCGTCGCAGTCGTCGACGCCAGGCGTCACGTATGTGCGTATCTGTTATCCAACGCGAGAAAGAGTTCGGTTCTACAATTTGAACGCGCATTCACGCGCTGCAGTTTCGCATTGTCAAACAGTTGGTACGAAGATCCTCAAAGGGGCCGTTAAAGCGTAGTTTTTGTTATAAATATCTCGCAATTTTTATCGTAATAAGGCAATAATTTTTGTTATAATGTAGTAATTTTAGGTCTTTCTGAAGAAAGGATTTTTTTAATGACATATTTTTGAAAAATATCGCTTTAAAAGGACATAAACCGCAAAGTTGTATTAACACAGTTGAATTCTACTCTAAGCAATTTTAACTTCTAATTAAACAAAATTTATTAACCAATTTTATTAATTTTTTAAAATTCTCTCAATACACTGATATCCACTTTTTCGTATATAATTTTATAACTTTATTAAAATCGTTGACGTAGGTGAGAGTCGAATTTCTTTGAGAATCGAGCGATTAAAAGACACTCCCGACTGTATAATATAAATCGCGGCATATCGTTCGAACCTCGGCAGATCGCCAAATTAAAGGTTGCCATTGGAGCCCACGCCGCAGTATTCACGGGGGAGGCAAAAGGCGGCCGCCTCGAGGCATATTTATAAATTCACGCCGCAGATGCGCATAATGGCGCCGATTCATGACATTTGATTAGAGCATTGTCGCGGCTCACCCCACACCGACGACCGACTCACTCTCCCGCCCGTTTTCTACGACTCCGTAAGCGGTGGTGCGCCGTAAATCGCAACCCCTTGTAGCCGTCATCTTTTTGTGCCGGTCTTGCCGGTGTTTCGCATCCGGTCGCACGCGATCATTAAATCGCGCCACCAGTCATTACTTTCCGATCGCCAGATCGATTTTCACGACCGCAAACTCGCGCCCGGGCTCACGAAGTTTCCGCGAACAATGGGGGGGTCGAAGTTGTGCAGTTGTGCACCGGGTGTCCGTAAGTATCGACCTAACAATTCTCGGTCGAAAGATCCGAGACAACGAGCTCGATCATGCGGATGCATAGATAAATCTGTTGACCGGCGATTAAAAGCTTATTTTTAGGAGTTATTCATCAAGCCGGGTGTGATACATTTTAAAAGCTTTCAATCACATATGTAAATAAAAATGATATGCAACAGATAGGTATACGCGTATATATATTAATGCATATAAAACTAAAAATTATAAGCGTTTCCATTGGTAGAGATTAATGTGTGATATAAATTATCTTCTTGGCTACCACTTTTGACTCTGCACGAACAGCTCTGCTCGTCATATATAAAAGAGACGATAACTTGGTTGGATTAATGAAGGAGGCTATCGTCAGATTCTCAAAGATATTAAACTGAGAAGGAGAGTATTATTGCGTCAATTCTCGTAACAAGGCACGCTCGATCGGCGTAAATAGTTCCCAGTTAGCGCACGCACACTGAGGCGGCCACCGGCGGCGATTAATTTATTTCAATCATCCGCAAGTCATAAAAGTTTCTTTCGTTGTCGGAGCGATGACTCGCTCTTTCTCTTTCTCTTTCTCTCGTCTGGCTATTAGGACTTCAGCCAGACCGAGCCGCGAAGTCCGGGACGGTGCAACTGGTTATTAATTCAATGATATATTCCGATCCCTCGTCACCGGGGGCCGATGGAGACTCTCTCACCGCCTCTTTCTCTCTATCCATCTATATCTATCCATCTATTTATCTCTCTGTCCCTCCCTTCGGTATCCATCTATCCATCCATCTACGTTTCTCTCGCCCCTTCCTACCTTTCTTCCCTTTCTCCCCCCTCCTTCCCCCGTCGCTCTATCTCGCCACCGTCTTCCTTCTCTCTCCGTCTCGTACTCCTATCGCTTCCCAACTTGCGAGACCGCATCCTCGCGTTATAGTTGGGGTAGTCGTATCGCCCGCGGGTTGGTAACGAGGTTACGGACTCATCTCCTACTCGCCCGACAACTTGGGCCCTCGGTTCATCAGGCCACAATATTACTAATCAGCGCGAGGATTGGCTCGGTCGCTAAGTGCTCCCCAGGATTACCAATTCACGATGGCACGTGGAGAGCTGAGCACCGCACCACTATATATCGCAAACAATGCAGAACGTCGTGCGGCGTGCCGTTTCGTCCAAGATTGCGAATATTTTCGCCTTAATGGTCTAAGTTACAAAACTGAACAAAAATCCAACTTTTAAGAGTAAGATATTATTTGTGATTTCGTGTCTTATACGAAGTGAAGTATAAGACAGTAGAGAAGAGTCTATTGTTTTAAAAATATTGATTTTTTATTACGATGCAAAATTTTGTTATTCTTAATCTTTTATTATGCTTCATTAGCTTTAGACTCGTCTAAATTAGAGGCCTCGATTATTACGTGGCGTTTCTATCATAAAATTGTTACTGGGATAAAAAAGTATTAATTATTATCAAGTATTACTGCTTTTTCTATACTTTTCTCCCCTAAAATATACTTTTTGTAATTTATCGCTTTTTCAATGAGAAAAATATCACAGCTGCAGAATGCATCATTTTTAAATCAGATGTATTATATAAGATTTTTAATAATCACTTCTTTTATTTACATGTTGCTGGAGCAGTCTGTAATTAAATCATATTTTCTTTCTTTGTTAATTGTAATATCTGAAAATCAATTTCTCAGACGAGATTGTAACTTTCTCTTTTGAGGTGCGATACAATGATCGGCGATTAGGTCGCACGATGATTACGCGTGATCAGGGCGTGGTCGCGTAATGCAATCTTAATGAATTGCCATCGAGGGGATCGTTAGGTATAACCACCAGACGGATATCCACGCCGTTCAACAACCTGATTACACGTCGGCTAATTATAACGCATTGCGCCGGTAATTAATAATCGACTTCGGGATTCGGTCGAGGCGCCTAGCTCTCGTCCTTTGAGTTTCCAAGTGCCTTCGCAAAGCCAGCCCTCCCTTCTCCCTCACCCCGGCTCACCCCATCACCCCCCAAACCCTATTCCGATGAGTGGATGGATCGAGTTGTACCTCGCGGAGTCTAAGAAAGTTGCGTGCTCTGCGCGTCCTCGTCGCGTCGCGTCGGATCGATGTCCTGCCGACAAACTATTCTCGTCGAGTCGCATTGCAGGCGGGAATTCACCACAAGCTGCTGGTATATTAATCGACGTTTGAGAATAGCGCTAAGATGCTCGCGACGTTTCACAGTCTACATATTCGACTTCGAGCTTCGCAAATTGAATCTGAAATTAAATATTATCTTGATCTCCGCTTTCGATTAAAAATGAATCGTAATTTGTTTGGTGCTTTGACGCGGAAGGCAACGTGATCTACGTTTTAATAACGTTGATTAATCTTTTATGGTGTTTTGAAAGAATGAATATATATATAATTGATTTATCTATCAGAGCAAGAAGAAGATTGTAAAGATTTCTCAAAAGGGATTGTGCACTTAATTTTCCACCTTATGCATATGTATAGATGTCGATATGTTACATGACTTAAAATTCGCATTGTATTTTGTTGTCATTTCGAAAATCTTATTCAGTAATATCACATCAATTAATCGATTATTAGAATTTAGTTGCATAACGTTATTTGAAAAATTGAAGTATTTTTTGTACAATGATCTTGGTGTCATGTCAACAACTCAATTATCTTAACGATCGACCCGCGTCATTGATTCCGATCTAACAGCACTCTGACCTATTTCGCTATCGTTTTTGCCTGCACTGTCTCGGAAACGTTCATCAAACAGCCCAAGCAGTGTTCTACTACGAACGCTTTCCAACCGCCCCGAAGGAAATCACTGTCGGTTCGTCTCGGCTGAATTCGATACCGAAAGAACAAAGCCGGTTTTCGGGACACGCACGAACGCGCTAATCTGTAATCCGACGGGGTGTAGAAATGTGTAGAAATCGGCGTGGAAAATGCGGCACCGCGCAACGTCACGTGGGAAGCGCGTCGAGCGATTTCTTCGAGAGAGCCGGTCCCGGTCCCCGAGATTTACAGCGCCTATTCTCTTCGCGGGCGCTCTCGCGCCCGCCCCTCGCCATTGTCCATAGCCCCGAGACCGTATCTCCTAATGACCGCTTATTAATATCGGACACTCCTACCTAGCACCTTCGGTGCCAACGTATTTATGGCTCGTCATTTGTTTGCCGAGGGGGTTCCGCCTGTGCGTTCGCGTAATCATGAGCGGTCACCACTGCGCCGACCGGAGCGGCAAAACGGTGGCCGACTTGACCCCGTCGCGTCGCTTCGAAAAGGGCTAATCGATAGTTCCGTCATATCTGTCTTTCTGTCCCTTTTTCCCCCTTGATCACTTTTTCGTGACGCCTAATTGTTTCGTGGTAAATACGGGAAAGAATTTTGTAACTAAAATTGTACTGGCGATCAATGACATACAAATCAATGTGGTAAATTAGACCGAAATTATAATATGTGCAGCGTTCAGTTGCGCTTGTTAAAATTTTTATGCTTTGTACACAATTTTATAATAATATGATATATATGTGAACAATCTTTTTTTCGATATTTATTAGAATTAAGAAAAGAGATTTGATCTTAAGTGGATCGAAGTCCAAAGTAAATAATAATAATAATCAATTTTCTTTGACAATTCATTTATTTAGAATAGAATAAGATTTATTTTTCCAGCTTTCTTTGTTATAAAATGTTTAAATAAATAAAGTTAGTTTGACATAACACTAAACGAGCTACATAAGCTGTATATTTTGTCAAACGGAGGAGAAACGATAGTAGTTATCTTGGCGTGACGTTTCTCACTGAAATGCATGGACCAATTGAGAGTCAACGATATATCCATACCTCGGCTGGACTGTGCGGGTTTTTCCACGATGTGCAATCCAATAAAGTTTCTTCATCGTCTTTATAATCGACATCAGCCGTTTTATCGCCGTCTATCTCTCTCTCTCTCTATCTCTATCTCTATCTCTGTTTCTCTCTCGCTTTTTCGTCGGGGGCTTCTGTTTCCGGCAACACGTCAACGCGAAAGATTGATATGGAAACAGCCTTTATGCCAGCGCGGCCGCGATTAATTATTACCTACTAGGTGCTGCGTTATTACGGCCGGTTGCTGCAATATCGATCAATTTCTCTCTACTTAATGGCGATGGCTAGCGCCCCGGCCTGGCACTAATGGCGCGGCAAATGTATGGCTCTCGCCAAGTTTCTTCGCCTCTTTCCTTTTTCCGCTCGCATCGCGCGCTGCTCAAGCGCTGCGTTTCGTTCATCTCGCGCGCGTTTTTCTCGACCGTCTCGCTAAGCCACTTCTGCTTGGTCAGGGTGCAGACACGACCTCGTGCCGTGCATTGCGTAATGCCTGCCTGGCCTTCCCCGTCCCGCGCCACGTCGGACGAGCGTGATCTTTGTTCTGATGCTCATTTTTATTCTGCTTATACCGCCGGCAATGTGTCGGCTATTAATTTCGCGTTTAACACTACACTCGCAACTAGAGGTTGGACCTTGCTTCCTTTTTATCATTCGATCTGAAGAAATCCTAATCTATCTGCTTTATTTCATCATCAGACTAATCTATGTTTAATAATTCTTAATTACAATTTTTGCGGACATTGAGCGAGATTCTTTGTATAGATGGACAGTTTTATTTCTCTTTTGAATCATGCTCTTTTGAATCAAGACAGGTCAAAGGTTTTTGTAAACGAATCGACGCGATCATTTTTAGAGAGATGTTGTATTAGATTGCATTAAAATTTGCGTCGCCGTCTCCCAACTGATTGATTGTCATTATAGGTATATCCAAGTATATATTTTCTTTTATCAATTATCTGTAAATTTAGAGATTTATGATCATAGAAATTAGCAAGTGCAACGTTGTTATGAAATATGGTATTTATAATATTTATTATGCAAGAATTTATTTTCTGTGGTGGATAACGATGTCGCGATCCTCGATTGCATCATCTTGTTTGCTTTATTGGATTTCCACGGACGGAAGACGTGATACTTTCTCCATACAATCTCATGTGTCATAATCATCGGCAACATAAATTGTCAATAGCGCAGTTAAAGTAACATGTCAACGAGAATGGCATTCATGCAAAAAAGAAAGTTAAAAGGTATTCTATACATTACAATTATATCTTATTTTCCGGAGTTTTATTCAATTTATATATAAATATACGACGGACAGTTTGGATACTTTTGCCACTAAATATCTACCTTAATTGATTATAAGAAATAAATTTATGTCTTCGAGAATCACGTTTTTGCCGGGAGAAAAATATGACTGTTAGGCTATCCCGGGATATATACCACCGTCGGGTTAACCGATTGTCACCTAATCGTTACCACGGCTGTCGGTGGCATTTGCGGTTCGCCGTGAATCAACGCTGGCAGCACGCTGCTCGTTTCGGGTGTCCCGGCCGTTAAGCTTTTTTAAATTAGCTTTTTACGTTCGGACGGACGTGTAGGTGCGCGTTGAGGAAGGAGGAAGAGCAAGAGGAAGAGTAGGGAGGAAAGAGAGAGAGAGAAAGATCGGGACGGAGAGGATCCGACTGGGTAGCAAAGTCCGTCATGGCCGGCCCGTGTAATCGGACTAAATTGGATAATGCATATTTAGAACGGCCTAAAAAAAAGTGAGATACTCGAATGCACCGGGGGTAGGCATATAGGGTAGACACGAGGGACACGTGGAGGGGCAGGAGGGGAACAGGCTTTAAAGGTCCTTCTTGACCTGCTCGAGTGGCAAGACGTGCCTGCTCTCGCTTCGCCTTTCGTCGTCGTTCATTCCGCCAAAGGCCACTGTATGCGTGCGGTTACTATAGCAAACGGATATGCTTTCGATTCAACTAGAATCGCGATTATGTGCTTGATGGTCTTTCCTTAGGTATTAACTCTTCGAGTACCTCTTTTTAAATATACCACAGACGATATATTCATTGGGTCGCAGGAGTTGATTTAAATTATAGATTAATTATTAGATTAAATGGAAAAATATATAAAAATCATATTTACCTTTTTAGCAACACGCTTAGACACTTTATTAATATAAATAATAAGCCTCGTGTTTTTCTCTAATCCGTCGCGGTATTGTTAGAAAATTGTAAAACTTATATGCTAACAAACATTAAATCTTGTTAGATTAGAAGATACATTATTTGTTGAGTATTAATTTTTCTATATCGAGGATGTTATTTATTTTGCCATATTCTGCTTACTCGAATCTAGTGAGAAAGTTTTGGTTGTATAATCACGAAGAGCGAAGACTTTTCGAATTCAGCGAGAGCTAGGCAACATCCCGCTCTTGCGACAAGAGTGTCGTCGATAAGGCCGCATTAATATTATGTGTTATATATTTTGAATTGATTTGGTTTCTCGGATGATTAATATAGGAAAGTTGGACGGAAAAGGAGAGGATGAGATATGACCGATTGATGGCTTCATTTACTCAAGTCCGGAACGGGATAAATCATGCGCGCGACGTGTCGCGCGATCACGCCGCGTTCCATTTAGCGCCGGTAGTGAAGCCTGGGTCTCTCTATCTCTCCTGCTTTTAAGATTAGGCACTTACAATAAGTATCATATAAGCTTCCAATTACTTCCTATCTTTTCCCCTGCGTTACGTTATCGCCGGCGCATTTGACGTCGCTCATTATGGGACGGCCGAGACGCGATAGAGCGCTGAGTTATGGAGCCGATAAAGCAGACGCTTCGGTTGTGTGATGCTCGTGTTCTCCAGGATAAACTATTTTTCAGATCTAGATTCTCGATTTATCGCCCGTCTTCAAAATTCTCGTATCTGGTATCGCGAGACTGATGCCCGAATTTTTCTTTGTTAATATGTTAACCCGTCACGTTGATCCCCGTAGAAAAAGTGCCCAAGGGACCCTTTGTTGCCCAAGGAAATATTTTAACGTTTATCGTATCGGTATGGTTGATAGCGACGTCTTAGATTTAGATGATAAAGGAGATAATATTATGATCGTAGACAATTGTTAATTAATCATTAATATAAACGCTATAAATGTACACGGAGAGAATTTTCTCTTAGAATTTACCCTGAAATCATGGTAGTGGGACAACATGTATCTATCAAGAATTTTGCGAGCTATTCTGATTAATATCTACCATAATAAAAGTATTAATATCTATTACATTAAAATATAAAATATGTTTGATTAATTTTACTAAAATATATCTAGAAAATTTCAATAATTTTTCAAAATTTACCAATCTGCTTGGTAATTTTTGTCACGTTGTTTGTAAAATGTCTTTTATATATTTCAAAAATTCCTTGGTTACCAAGTTGTCCCAAGTTTGTAGTGAAATTAAGCGTAAAATATAACAAAAAATTATCTCTGTGTACTTATCCATGCATTTTATATTATATGAAAACAAATTGACACATGCTGAAAAAACAGTTATAATAATTATGATAGATAGTAATCCGAAGTAAAGCAATACGATCAAACTGAACTTTTTGAAGGAACAGGTGAAAGAGAGGAACTATGAGAGGAAGAAAGAGAGATCTCCAATGGGTACAGAGAGTATATCGCAGGTCCCGAAGGCCTTCCAGTCGCTCTTCTTATGGCGCGAAACGTTCGCACGTTCGGATTCATTAAAGATTTAATTTCATTTAAGGTACGAACGCGGCGCGCGTTCGGTGCAGTTTATGAGAGATGTTTACAGCCTCGCTTCTACCGCTTTCGCGGCCGAGAGATAGATATCTCTGTGGCGGTAACGGGAGATGTAATGACGCGCGTGGATACCTCTTCTTCGACGTGCAATGCGACGCGACGCAAATATCCGGAAGCACTTAAAGCGACCGTACTCCACGTACCCACGGCTACCACTCGGGCTATCGACTAAAAATCGTCGATACGTGTATGGTATCGGTTCGGCCATATATAGACCTGTATCCTGCATCTCTCACCGCTGTTAGCCGCCCCGCTCTCTCGTCGGTAGTCGAGGATAAATGCAAAATCGATCCGCGATTCGAAGGATCGGAAAGAACACGTGGAAGATAATGGCCGCATTTCCTGCTACGAATTCCCTTTGATTTCCCGTCGTCACGTATTTCGCGCGATTATTCTCTTTGCGGCTGATCACACACAGCCCCGTCACGATCCATTAATGATTTCGGTGATCGGAACGCGACTCTGTCCGTCTAAAATTTTCATCCCTTAAGAGCGTGACGTGGCATATGCGTCATTCAAATTTATATATAATATACTTAACAAATATGTATACAATTATGCTTGGTTAATTAGATTATTGCTTTTGGACGTACATACACTGTTGGAAAATTTCTGTAGTTTTGTTAAAAAAGGTCCTTGTTAAAATTTTTGTGTAAAATAATCAACACATACATATGTAGATTTAACATATGCCTGCTATGTTAATTAGAATATGTTAAAGTAACACAATTTGAACGTATTTATTAAATGTGTTGAAATTTACAGAAAAAGAGTGTTGATTTTATCTTACAATCTTAACTTCAACATAAAAGTTATGTTAATTGTACACATAATTAACCTCAAATTACGATCAGAATTACATTTTCTGTTGATATATTTTAACATAGTATCGGTGTTACCATTTAACATATCTATTTAATCATATTATGTTAAATTAACACATAAATTTGAGTGGACCGTTTGGGACATGTGATTTATGTTATATTTAACACAAATTTTCCAACACTGTATATATTGTTCTGTTTTCTTTTATTATAATCATAAGTTTTTTAACTCTAATTAGCTAATTGAAGCATTGACTCTATTATTTGTTTTATAAAATGTTAACTGGAAAATTATAGTTTTTTTACTTTGTGTATTTATATTATATCTTTGTATTTCTTGCTTATTATTTCAATTGTTTATCAATTCTTCAATATACGAACATATTTGTATTGGTACTTATTGAATTTAATATTCGTATGTTTTACAATTTTATATATTCTCTTATTTTATATTTTACATACATTTTCTGATATGTAGAATAACTTTCTTTTAAATTGTGTTCTTTTATGTTTAAAATTTGTTGTATATGCATATTTTTATGTACCCATATTGTTAATACGTTTACCTCGAGAGATTTTTCAACAATCCCAAGTCCATTAAGATTTCTTCAATCCCGCGAGAAGGGTCATTTTAGAGCGACCATAAAATCTTCGTGTATCTGAGAACGATTTATAGTGAGTCGAATTAATTCTTCCGTCTGTACTGGTCGGCTCTTTCGAACCGAGTTAACGATGCTGACGTTTAGCGGATGGATGGGGGATTTGCAACAGAAAGGCAACGGTAAAAACCCATGCTGGTCAAGCTTTCGCATATATAATAAGTATATAGATATATATGTATATGTATATAGCATATATAGATGTATATGTATATAAAATGATTCGAATTTGACATTATAAAACGACCAGGTTATAAATCAATATTTTATCGAAATCTCTGAGAGATTATGGCACTGCAGCCAATTTTTTCATTTTAAATGGTTCGAAATAAGTACCTTTCCGTGAATTAAATTTTATATGTATATGTAAGATCATATTGTAATTTCATAAGATTTATATTTAAAATACTTTGAACATCTTACACATATTTTAGTATGTGTATATATATTTACATATACGCATGTATGCATACGCGCGCGCGGCAGGACGAAGACGTGTAGACGTGTATTAAATTTCGGATAATACCGAAGGAACGTCCGTTCGCGGGGTAATTAATGTGCCTCCGGGGATCCGGTCAAGGAAACGGAGGGGCCGCGCGGGGGGGACGGAAGCAGTCACGAACGAAGGAAAACGGCAACGAAAAGGAAGGAGAAGGGGCCCAACCTCGGATTGGTTTTCTCACAGTGAGCAGTCCGTCCCGTACCCGAAAACCGGACATCTGGACACAGGACAGCTGCGCCGACCACAACAGGGTCGTGCCGCGGAAGGCATGCAGGGTTTCACGGGGGTGAAAATCGTGTGCGCGCTGTGCATCGATACGACGCCACCCCGTAGTGTGCATACCTATGAGGCCGCACACCATGGGCACGTAGGCCCGTCGAGCAAATCGTCGACGCGGGAAATGCGGAATCGCGTTGACGATCCCCCGAAATCATCGAGCGCGACGCGAACGGAACCATTCCCTCCCCCCTCCTTATTGTCGCGCCGCGGAAGCGCCCCGTGTCTTTCCCCATTTCGGGAACATATAACGCGAGAGGATCGACCAAATATCCGTGTGACCCGATCCGGAAATCAGTGGGGCTTTATTGACTGAGTACGTGGGGCACACAGGTATCGATATGCGTTTGAAAAGCTATATACGCGGCGATTTTTGTCATTCGTCTTTGCATCTCTTCTGATCCGTACTCACATTAAGTTTAGAACGTCGGAGATCTTAGATTAACGATTTTATATTTTAAACTATAAATTAAATACATAACTCAATAGTCTACTATAAAATTCAAATCGACAGATCATAAAAAAAGACATCAGGGGATGATAAAGTTAGATACTATAACGTTAGTATTCGCGTTTTCTTTATTGCAACAAACTTTCTATCTTTTTAACATAAAGATAACGATTTTACTTTGGCGCGGTGCATCGAGGAGCAAGCAAAATTGACATTCAAGGCGACAGCAAAACGTCTCCGTCGCCAGCTAAATAAGAATACGATAGAACCGTAAGTCTTTTGGGAGAAAAAGAACGCTTCCTCGAAAAGAACGAGAGAATCCGAAATCCGACACGAACTAACACGTGGTCCCCGAGCAAAGTGGCACTCAGCACTTCGCCCCAGGCTTTCCGGACCCCTTCGAGTGCCACCCACCCGCGCTTTCATCATAGTGCGGAGCTGTGCTTTCTCGCCCCTGCCCGCCACTTGTCCACCCGCGCAGGGTGGACGCAAGGTGTTTCTCCCTGTCGCTTCTCTGGCTACCTGTCGATGGCGGAAACGATCTCGACAATGGTCATCTGCTATTGATCGATACGCGGTAAATTTATCTCCGATTTTTGTTACAATTCTATGGAGTCTTTTATTTTGTAATTGTAGAAGGAAAAAAGAAAACGTACGTTTTCATATTTCTGCACTTATTTTTATAAATAAATGTTGAAAACTTATTATCATAATTTAATAAGGTATCTAAAAAAAATTTGTTCTCTTAATCAAGGAATTTTTTTAATTAAATATACTTTATTATTATTTTTAAAAAATTTAACAGTTTTTTTGGAAATAATCATGTTAATCGAATTGTAATGATAAATGCGTCCCTGATTTACGCATTGATATTCGCAGCATCTTTACATTTCCTTGTCGATATCTATCGCTCAATATGCACATGAATATTGTTTTTATGCTCTCGATGGAAATTTCCTTCTCCTTAATGACATTAGCATTAAATGCATGATTCATCGTAATTCGATGTGTTAGACTAAATTATCACAAGATAATCCAGGAATGGGAAGAATAAAAAATTGAATTAAAAAACATTTCAAAATAAGAATGTATTATTCACTCATGTTACAAAAATGTGATTTTTCATGATAACAAATAGTAAAACATGATATATATTTGTATATATGTTATGTATATTTGTTCCTAGGTCGATTTCTTACATACTTTTTGCTAACTGATAAGCTCATAAATATATAGAATCGAATATTAGGTAACACATTTTTAGACTGATCGTCGCTCACCGATTTTTAAATATCCTAAAAATTTTGGACGTTAACCCACATGTTAACTCGTACGTTGAACGCAGTAGCCGATGTAGCAGTTCGAATCAGGTATCAACTACCTCGCTGTAGCGTCCGAGCAGGTATTTGTCGAGAAGCGTCGCGCGGCGTTTTGTTCGAGAACAGCACGGACCAGTATTTCCTCGCGAAGTTCCCACCCTAAAAGGTGGACAGTGTCCAGCTCGTAAGGACTAGGGCAATTACGGTAGCAGGCTCCGGGAGGAGCGGGCGAAAGTCCCGCGACGAGGAAACTAGTTTTCTCTAGGAGAAACGTCCCGGAAACGATGCGGGGCACGTTCTTGTACCCCTGCGTATGGTCTCGGAGAAACTCGCTTTTGGATTTTGATTATCACGAAAACTCGATCCCGATCCCGATCCCGTTCCGGACCCCGAATCCCTGGGATTCCCGCGGAGAGAAACGTATAACGTGTAACTCGTCACGGGCCGGCCGAGAAAGTCACCGAAAACCCTGTTAAGGTCACAGGGTTGGTCCGGGGTCACAAACGGCTGTTTCTGCCAGTTTGGCGCTCTTGGTCGAATGACTATCTTCACTCTGGAAGACGGGGAGGATCGTTTTGACCAATAAATTCTAAGCTATGGTTACAATAAGATTGAAGAAATTTAGTGCAATAGTGATTTAACAGTGACTTTAATTTTTTGAAGACTTAAAACTCAATCTTGAAAGTAAGAAATTAAACTTAATCTTTTAAATTAACAGAGTTATCAACGAATTACTACGTTTTATTTAATATTAAAATTAATTAAATAAATAAAATGGTGAAGGGGCGATAATCTGCAGTGTTATGAAACCTTGCAATAATAATAAACGTTTGCTGTTTGTAGTAAAAGTTAAAGAATTAGAATAAAATATAATATTAGAGCGGGTCTAACAATTTAGAGTTAAAATCCACTTTTATCTCGAATTTTTCAATGGATCAGTAGTCTTTTATTAATTACTTAATTACTGTCTTGTTCTTTAAAATCTTTTATGATAAACCCGACGATGTTCCAAACTGATTAACCATCAATTATATCACTTTGCGCATGAAAGCTTATTACTCACGAGATGAACTAATAGCCGCTGTTTTTCTCGTAATCAACAAGGATGGTCGGCGATAACATTAATGTATATAACGATCTTGTTTCGTACAACTGCAATAACGAGCATAGCTTCGCCCGATTAAATTTTTTCTCGCGTGCTCGACGTTTCCGTACGCGACGCTTACGTAAAGAGATTCGTGTAAAAAGACGCGAGTGTAGAATTTTCTGCGCTCGTTCGCTCCTTATCACTTCTTATCATTAATTATGAGCATGGTATGATGCCGTTGGCAGTGTCGCGTCGAATGCTTGTTGACGCACTGAAGCGTTCTTTCTATCGCGTCTTCGATTATCGCCGTTACTTTCGTAAGCAAATATTTTCAATTTACGTGAAAACCGAGCGACTGCGTCCGCTTCGCTCTAGATCCGTTTCAGTTGTTCATGACAACAAGTTAAATGCGTGTATATGCGGACATGTTTCGCAATGCGAAAAACATGAACAATAAATTCTAAAGGTAAGCTGGAACAAAAAACATTGTATGAATATGTATGAATAGTTTTGCTTACAAGTTATGAGCTATTATGTTCCATCAACAATCACTGATGACTGATAAAATTTGTTTAAGCTATTGCCTCTGAAGTGAGACACATTTTGAATTATTATTACTCCTAAATGATTGTTTGACTATTGTTTATATAATCTCGAATAAAAGTAATGTGAGTTACGTCAATATCAAAATTAAATAATATATCTTAATAGATGATAGATAATTATATTATTGAAGCTATATTTTTAAACAATTGGAATTATAAATTCTCAGTCATCTCCCATCAATTTACTATAAACACAATTTTTAGTTACTCTTTGGATGTTGTTTTTACTAAAGCATAAACAACATTTTGATCAACGTTCCTCAATTTTAATCTTTATTTGACTGACGTTTATCTGTCTCTTTAGAAAGAACGGAAAAAATAATATAGAGTGGGGGCGAGAAATTAATCCAGAAGATTAAAGTTAACCGATACAGCCAATATGTAGCTAAAATATTATTATGAAAGCCTGAACGACCAATCTAATTATATCCCCGCTAATATCAGTACTTATCAATTTCTTTCGGTTGTTAGTAAATGTGACGCAACTCAGCGACAAGCCACGCTTGCGAAACGACCCGATCTTGTATTCGCGAAGGTCCCGGGCCCGCCGTTTCTCGTTGCCGCGATTTAATCTTAAGGGCGGCGCATTGTCATTCATCGCGCGCCATATCGTCCTTCGTGCCGGAACGAACGACTTCGAATTCGAGAGTCCCGGATATAGAAACGGCCGTTGTCTCGGACCTAATGTCGCGGAAGAGAATAGGGGACGGAGTGCGGTTTGAGAAGGAGAGGAAAACGGGAATCGAGTCAGATCGTGGGAGTGTATCGTTTCCTATTTAGCGTTGCGGTCGAAACTTTTAAGGGGCGGCCTCCCCCTTCCTTTATTGTCGGAAACTGAAGGACCGTAGGGTACCGAAGGAAGAGAGACAGTGAGGAAAGCGGCGGGGGCGAGAAGAAGAGAGTTCTCGTGGCCAGCAAAGTTGCGTTGAGGTCTCGCCAATGGTCATTCGTGGTTACCCTTCGGCCGAACGGACACGATGTTTGTTTGTTCCGCCCTGGGTGTCACAACACACCCACTACAGACCGCAGCGGGGTGCTAACTAGCGTTATGTACTTGCCTAGGAACCCCCGTTAGATTCGTGACAAAACGGGTAACTGCACAAACAGAATCCCCGGATGCGGCAAGCCTGTATTGGTTAAAGACCCTATCTCGAATTGCGTGTCGACAAAATATATGTGGTGCATATTATAAGTGGAAAAATTCCAATATGAACAAGACATGTTAATTTTTGTTTTGTAAGCTGTGTTTTTATATGCCTATAAATTATATACAATGCTATTTATTATAGGCATATACAATTGGATTGGAATTATACACTTATATACATGTTAGAAAAGTATAATCTTTAATTTAATATAATTTATAACTTGCTAGCACAAATATATACATATATAATATTTTATGGTTTACTAATTATAAATTTATTTTAAAGTGGAATATTTAGAAACGATACTATGAAAGAATTATATATTTTTTATTCTAAAGAATAATTTTCTAAATAAATACATAGATATATTTTTTATTTAATAAATATATATTTTAATAATGATGATTTTTATAGTAAATTATGAATACTTATCCGTAGAAACTCTTTTGAAAAAATACCAGTTTTAAATAAAAACTGTAATGTCTAGTTTTCTGTTTTCTCTATATCTGAATATTTTGCAAAAACTCGTTGTTAGAACGATTTGATGCTTCCAAAATTTAGACTTATAAATTTATTTCCATTACGTTAGGCATTTGAAGAGATATATACCTTGCGATCTTGCCATTCTATTAATCGATGATTCGGGGTTTCCGGACCGTTAGTTACGTCGCCGTTCGTAAAGTCGCAGGCTGATCACACACTCCTTCCGTTCCGGCGACTCGTCTTGCGCGCGGAATTTTATTTGCGTCCTACCGAGATTTACTGTCCCTTGCGACAGGATATGGGAACCTTCGGCTCCAATCTCAGGGTCCGGCTGCGTAAACTTTCGGGACGACGAGAGAGCTCTCCTCGAGAGAACTCCTCGTTCCCCTCGGTGCTTTCCCGCCCTCCCCTCCCCCCATCCGACTCATGCTTGCGGACTCACGTGTGGTGTCCGACCCCTCGGACACGGTTCATAAACATTTTAAACAAAATTCGGGAAAATCTGAATTCGTCCTGCGGGAAGGGTCGGTTGCCGGGAAGGAAGCGTCTCCGCGGGAGGAGAGGAAAAGGGAGACGATGTCCGAGCCGATTTATACATACATCACGTGTCCGCGCACTTTCATAGGTGGCTATGTATTACGTGCAGTTATGGGAGAGCGGGGCACACACTAAATCATACACCATCACAGACTTCAAAGCTCAAGGGCAACCGCGTGCGGTCGGCAACCTTGCGGGATTCATTTCCGCTTCCGCTTTATGTTTCCGCTTTGTGCAGGCATTTATGCATAATGGAAAATTCTTGCGGCCGAATTTCGAACGAAACTCGGTGATCGTTGCGGTGGACGTTGTTCAGTCTCGATTTCCATATAGATTATGCGCGACACGTGCGAAATTTATTTCCTTGTCTTTTGTACAACGATTAGTACCTTATGTTAATATTGCATATTAGGGATGCAGGAATGAGATAGTCGAATAGAATATATCTAAAATATAAAATTTTTTTTTTATAGTCTTATATTAGAATTATTTGAAAGATTAGCGTAATTCTGAAAGAATGTTAATGTTTCTAATTTGTTAAAACAGTATCTTAATCTAATTCTACTAAGCTAAAGAATAATATACATAGAAATTAAAAAGTTATTTAGCATAACAATGCATAATAATGCAAAACTTAATAAATAATATTTAATATATGATATTTAATAAGAATAGGATATTTTTTTTGTATATATTATAAAAATAGGCTAAATTTTTTAGACTATTTCGCAATATACTAATCTTGTGCTATTTGCAACATCTATTGTGCATCTATATTGAAGTTTAAAATAATATTTCAGCGTAAACAGTTTTTGCATTCCCAATATCGTTTCACCCTCTGTTTCTATGTTTTTCATTCTTTGATACCACGAATGAAATAAAGCCACGGTTCGCGAGTTTTTAATACATTTATCGACATCCGACAGTTATTTATGTCCACACGTGACAAGTATTTCAGTTTGCCCAATGGAGGGTCCGGGTCTCGGCTTTTGCCCCGAACTTTGGATCAATAGCTTAAAGCTTAATACTAAAATTTTGCTTCGAGCCGAGCCAATTCCCGTAAATCCACGCACGCCTGGTACTTCTACTGAAATATTTTTCAATAATGTATTAGCATATTTTAGGATAACAAAACTTATCTACGCTATCAATAAAAATTTCTATTATTAATAAATAATTTTCCCATTTTGGCAGACTTGAAGCATTTTAATAATCTATAATGATTCTAACATTTTTTCTTACGCTTATCGTATTGATGTCATATTAATTTGTATGTTAAAAATCGAAAATATAATTATATTTACAATAATTATTTTAAAGTAGATATATAATAAATACGATTTGAAAACTGTTTTATATAGATTGATCTTAAGAAGCCAGATGAAAAGCAGATGAAAAGCTCGATGAGAAAACAGATCGCGCAAATGGCGACAGTAATTCTATCGTTCGCGTCGCATGAATACCGCAGTGATTGCCATCGTAGAGTGCAAAATATAATTTATTCGTGGGACATCGCGTCCGCGGGATTCCTAGCGATTCCTCAGATTGATATTCTCGGCGTTTCTACTCCAGTTGCTACCCGATAATGGAGTATTGTTTTATTAATTTTGTCGAGAGAGAGAAAAAGAGAGAGGGAAAAGAGGGGAGTACACGTACCATCTTGGGGTCTATTTAAATCGTACATCGTGAAACAAATTCAACACTCGATATTGTTTGAATCCTTTAAGGGCAAGAACTGAACGAGAATAAGAAAGAGAAGAACACTTTTGCTCCAATAACTAATTCATCATATGATTTTTTGCTTTTTTATCTTTCTCCAGTTTAACAACATTTAGCTTAAATTTTGACACACTTGTGAGCGACTTATCAAATTGATTAAAAACATATGAAACTAATATAAATAAAAACTTGTAGCGTTCTTTATTTTGATTGTCTGTATAAGATGCGAGATGTAGAAATGCGTGGTGGCAAATTAATATCGCATCTAGGAATTTCCATCATAGCGCAAAAATTTTTCTTTAAGCGATGCGTTTCACGGTAACAAGTGATCAAACAGCGGTAAGGAGAGAAATTGGAGACGGATTTCATCGACGTGCTCGGAAATGCGTCAGGTCTGGTCTTCGCGTTATAATGACCAATAAAATGAAACTATAATCGATTTCTCGCCAATCGAACTGCGCCCCGGTATAGTCAATTTGCCTCCGGTTAAGTGGTTTACATCCGGGCAACACGCTGTCGTAAAACCGTTTACATTGCGCTGCTTAGGCTTCTTACGCCGATTTATGCCTCGCGGGGCTCCGGGCCCCTCTTCGAATCGTTCGTTCATTCGTTCGTTCTTGCGGTCCGCGCGCAAGTGCGCGCACCATCGAGATCTCGTTACCGTGCAGTACGTTAGTACGAGCGTTGCGCGCGCGTACCGATTGACGTCGTTATTTACCTTGCTCATTTGCTAATGTCTACCGCTAACGTATTGCTATCCTTTGCACCGCATGAATTTATAGATCGCCATTACTCCGGCCACTTTTTCTGTTCCTGATCATCGACGAGCGGAGCTTTATTTGCGCCGCGATCGCAATGCTCTCATCCTTGACGTTAGCAGCCATGAAATTAGCAAACGAATTTATAACTATATTAGCGAAAATATTTCCCGTTATTATGTCTCGGCTGATATAATAAATTATTATAATTTTCAAGCTTCTTATCACACACTGCGATTCTATAGCTATTTTTATTTTATGGTAAATAAGATAATATTGATATATACAGGTGAAGTATTCAGCCAGCGAATTTTTATCATTCATCCAGCGAGCGCGAGACAGGCGATGCAGCTCAGAGCCATAACCGTTTTAGACAAAATTACCTTTCGACTGTTGGAAATGTGCCGACACTGACGTTACATCGTAAGTTTTAAGTGTGTCAGCGCCGGCAGCGAATTC
The DNA here is from genome assembly GCF_030848805.1 of Temnothorax longispinosus. Classification (NCBI taxonomy): domain Eukaryota; kingdom Metazoa; phylum Arthropoda; class Insecta; order Hymenoptera; family Formicidae; genus Temnothorax; species Temnothorax longispinosus. Next base: position 3,170,697 of record NC_092366.1, read on the forward strand.
GTGCGTTTTCCGCGTCGGAAAGCAACGGAGGAAGACTCGAGCGTATTGTCGAGCCGGTCGCACGGCTGCTTTTCGTGAATTTACAACGCGAGCGGAGTCGAGTAAAATGTGATGTGCGACGTTTCTGTTGTTCGTTGTCGCGCGAGGGGCTCGCTCGTCCTCCTAAAATTATACAGCGACGATAAAATCGCGCGCGAATAATTTCGAGAACCGCCGGATACGGTTCTCGCCTAAACGTAAGCCACGCAACATTAGCATGAGACATTGTTGTGGCGTCGTGGAATTGAAGCGTGAAGAAAAAAATCAATCTAAAATTTGTCAGAACCAACTTTTCCATTTTATTTACAATAATTGTTTTGTCATATCTCACCCTTTACATTCGTGATCTCCTAAAATCGTGGTGAAACAACCAATACGAATTAGACTGTAAAAATTAAAACTAGAATAAAGCTAAATTTTCGTTAGATTTATCGCAAAACACTCTATAATGTTTAAATTAAAAAAAAAAGAAGAATTTTTTGTTTATAAAAAGTAACAGAGTAAAGTAAGATTAACTGAAAAAGAAATTTAGATCGTCGATTTTTTTAAATGAGATAACTTTCGTTTGAAGCGTTCTTGTTCAACAATTCTGACTTTAAAGAAGTAATTGACATTTAAAACTAGTACGCTGCATCTTATTCAATGTGCTTTTATGTACATACGTCTGTAATTGTCGCGAGAACAAGCTCTCGAAAATGTCAGGCGACGGATGTACCGGGTGGCCGCACGTTCGTTCGGCGCTGTGGGAACTCGGTCTCGGATTCCAATGGGTGTTTTATTGCGCGCATATGTCGGCGAATTGATCCGCTCGGTCGTAAAGCAAATGACGTTGCGAAAGGAGAAAGGTACCCCCCTATTATTTTATGAAATGAAATCATTAACGTATAGCCACTGGAGCCTATAATTGGGACGACCATAAGATTGTAAGAACGAACGCTCGCAGAGGCGATGGATCGATTACGAGGTAGCATTATTTCCGCGATTTCCCAGCACATAAGACAGCTACTTTAACTATTAAGTGAATACACATTATGTGCAATCGTTATCAATTTTATTGCGTAATTATTACAAAATTCCATATGAATTCAATTTTGTTATAAATTATTACGAATCAAGGGTTTGCAGTATTGAAGAAATCATGGCATTTAATGATGAATAAAGTATGCCAAGTAAGAATTTAAAGATTCTTCATAATTTTTTATTTTGAAAAAAAAAAGATTCTCTGTTTAAATTTATCGACTTTAGCTTTGATATTATAATTTGCAATGTTTTATAATTACTCTGGGAATAATCATAATTAAGGACATAATTCAGTATCATAATTTAAAACAGTCATTAGCATTTTACGTTCAAATTAATTATCACCATCGCTTTCTAGCCCCTGCGAAGGTAAGGATACAACAGGTCGAAAGATATCGGAATGTCGCTCACGGTCGGGAGTCTGAATAACGCCGGCAGGGTGCCGAGGGCGAACGGATGAGCAGCCACGTTTAACCCGTTACAAAGTACTCGATCGACTTTTAATAATACACCGCGTCCGATCGCGCGTATCAGAGCGTCCGCGAATAGCGCGACAAGGCTCTCCTCCTGCGGTCGCTCTCGTCACCGTAGCAACGCAATATCGTTCTCGGAGCATTGTGATGGGTCTCACCCCGGGACAACCAGCCACCGCGCATCGCGCTTTGCCATACATTCTGCGGGATCCCGGGATACGCGGGGATATGGCTCTACGGTGGGTTTGAAGTGGCTCGCTTCCTCCCCGTCGTTGTCAGGAAACGACCGAGCGAGCTTCGACAAACTCGCTCGAGATTCACTCTCTCGGCGGAGACGAGTTTGCGCGCGTGCCCGCACGCACGCACGCACGCGCGGGGTAGATGACGGCCGGTGCGGCGAGAGACAACGGAGACGAGAGGGTTCGTCGAGAGGCTGCGGATAATCGAGGTCTGCTCCGGTTCCGGGGTTGGTGTACGCCACCCTCATCGCCGCGGCGCGGCGCGGCGCGACGACACATTGATGGCAAGCAACCGACCGAGGACGGATTAATTCTGCCGGATTAGCAGCTTTGCGTCGAATTAGGCACTGTTACCGGCTAATAAAATCATCGAGACGCACCCGTCGCTCTCCGATGCGTTCGCTGGGTGGGAAACTTGCTCTCGCCCGTGCCGCGTCGTCGGCTATAGGGAAGCATTGTAGCGATCAGCATCTTGTCGACGCCGGAGATTTTATTCCACTCCGATTTAATCATATTATCGGAAGAGCGGCTGGGGAGAGCTTTACGGTGTGTTTCATAAAATTTCAAGTTAATTTCCTTTTAAATTGATTTTAGAAAATATTATATCAGTATTAATGAATTATTTGTTATTAATCTTCACGTTCTGTAATTTTCTATAAATTGTAATTAAACAATTACACTGTGTATATATGTGTGATCAGATCTGTTTAATACAAATGTTTTAAAATTAGTTCTCATTTCACTAAAAATAATATTTTATTTTTACTAATATACAGTAGAAAAAAATGTTCGATAAAGAGATAACAGCTATCATTCGATTCACGTATAAATACTTAATGTTTTGATCAAATTGACGTTATTGTTATATTGATAAAAACAAAAGATAATTACGAATGTCAGGACAGAATATAAAACATTAATTATAGATAATAAGATCAAATCATTTTTGGAAGTTTAGCAGAAATCAACAGTGCTAGGTACATATTATCGAAAGTCACAAGCCGTGACATAGGAGGATTTTTGTTCGAAGGCCAGGGTACGAGTGCTGGGGTTCGTTCCGCGGTTAATTAAAGTATCACGACAGGGCGTTTACAAACGAGGCGGGACACATTTCGCGACAAAAGGTGGAAGAATCTCCCTTCGTGCGCGTTCACTTTGAACCGATATCAAGCCGAGAGAAGGCCCGAGAGGGAGGCTCTCGCGGAGAATCGAGGGTTCGACTTGCGCGCTCGTTGTTCGTGGCATATCGAGGGAAAGCATCCGACCGGAGTCGGATTAATTCTGCCAGATTAACGCCTTTGCTTCCCGATCTCTCAGCAGGCCAATATACGGTAATCGGAATGATTCTTTTCTTCTCCTTCGCACGCTCTCTTTCTCTTCGAAGATCTTTCTTGAATTAACAGCGACGCTAGCTACCCGTTTCTGGCTATTACCGGCACTGTTGATTGCCGACTGCCCCGTTATCGAGCCCAATTAGCCAGATATTACGTATTCCTCGTCATTACGTTTCCACTCTACTGCATGGCGCGCGGTCTCGCTTTGACGAATCCAGTCTATTAGCTGAAGCACGAATATTCTCTTTTTTTCGTGGAGAACTATTCACGGGATAAGGCTGATATAACATGATCCATCAAGCAACTTACTTTTAGTAACCTTCTCAAATATTGTATCGCACTATAAGAAGAATAATCAAAACAATATAAATTGATATGTTTAAGGAATACAGTTTAAAATATAAAGACTTAATTGTATACATGTACAGTAGCAAATTTAATTGTCAAATTATTTCTACTGGAATTAATTTAATCTCATTGCAAATGACATTATAAAATAATTTTATACTACATTGTATTCAAAATTCGCTATTTGTATTCAAAGTTCGCTATTTCATTATAGAAGTCCGTAGTACTAGTTGTTAAATATAATTGAAAAAATATTTTTTTAGAACTAATAATAAATATTACGATAATTACTTTCTTTGTATTTTAAAAAATTTTACAAATACTTAAATACGAAGTAAACACAACGCAATACAATATCTTCGTCTATTGCAATAGTAAGCGATGTATTCTCGGGATATAATTGCACAGGAATTTGATCTATCTTCGGAAATATTAATCCGCGACGAGAGTATTGATCTGTCACGAATCGCCCATCGATTGAAGATCGTTCAAGGTTGAGGGTCGAGCGCAATTAGAGCGAGACCAATTCTCATCGAAGATAAGCGAGGGTCCCTTACCGAAACGTGCGTCGTGCCGGCGATCGACTATCCCACGACGATCCGCGAGGAATTTTTTCGTTCTTCGAACCGTTTTTCGGACCGCGTGACATTGCGGATCTCGGAACGAGCTTTATAGCCGTTTTTGTCGCGAGTTCGAGTACGAGCCGGCCTGGCCGATTTTCCAGCCAATGATTCGCTGGCCCACACGGCGACTCTATTACCGCATTCTGCCGAGCTCTATAAAAACTGGCGGTGCACATACGGTCCTCTTTTTCATCCTCAACCTCAACCATGCGAAGGGCCAGAAGGGAAAGAGAGAGAAAATGTGTGATGTGTGTGTGCAGAGAAGAAGCAAGGTGGAACGAATGAGTGAGCGAAGCTTATTTAAAATAAAAAGAAAAAGACAACGCTGCAGCTTTTTATTCAAAAGATAAAACAAAATGCAGAATAAAACAAAGAATTTGAATGCACATTATAAGCAATTAAGACACGCGCCAGTAAACGTTTTTGAGAAAAAATAAATCGTGAATAAAATGAGGAAAATATAAAGACAAATTCGTAGCGAATGGGCGGAGAGTAAATGTGAGAGAAGTAGATAGGCGTCGATGACAGTAAATAAAGATTTTACCGCATTCCGCACTCTCTAGAGAGATGCTGCATAACAATACCGAAATACCGACAAATATGGAAATGGCTGAACTGGAGAAAACACAAAAAGGTGCATATAGGAGAGCACGTTGGAAGGACATACGCGCGCGCGCGCGCATGTAAGCACATGCACGCACGCCAGCGAAAAGGAACCGGCGCAGAGAGGAGGGCCTCGTTTTTCATTTCTTTCCACGAGCGCGACGGACAAAGGCTATTGTGGAGGATCCCATTGTGGAGGATTTTAACGTATGCACACACGCACACACACATACATACATATATACAATACATACACATCTAGCCAGTGCGACTGTGCGAACGCGTGCATACTCACTCTCGTTCTCGTACGGCCCGCCAGTGGAATACGCGCGTGCGTGTGCATGTGCATGTGCATGTGCACCCGACCATCGAGGAATCCGAGCTGACCCCCCGGGTGACACGTTGCATATTTATACCAGGAAACGATCGGTCGTCATTGCGCGCACGACGGTTACTGCTCGCGCCGATAGATCTGTATCCGACAAGCAGAAGAGTACAAGAGTCCGAAAATTCATATTTCCCTGAAGAAGCAAAGATCTGAGAAGATTCGGAATAAAGAGCGACTTTTTAATATTTTGAAGATGAAATAAATATGAAAATAAATAGGGAAATAAATAAGGAAATAAATTCACATATATGTACAGTGTACACACGTATACTCACAAAGAAAAATGAATGAAGCTAACACAAAACCGTGATTTATAAATCTTTTTCTATTTTAAAAATACACGTTATACATTACATTGCATATATTTTTCTTATGATAATGTATGCTTATCAAGTTCTCCATTATTCCGATCGTTCTTTTATTAAGGAATTTCAACTATGCTGACTAATCTATGACTTATAGAATTTATTTTCCCGATTGCGATGATAATTATAACAGATTATTTTAGATATTCTCTTTTCTTTCCCGACGAAAGATGTATCTTTGATCAGCAAAAGTCAGAAACCGTATCGAGTCCGAAAATGAAACGCAATCTCACGAGTATGTCAGGTCGCGTCTCGTCGATGCTTATTGTTGCACGCCGCCGAAGAATCTGAGAAGGAGGATGACACCGCGGTTTCGTTTGTGGGAAGTGGAAGGTGGCTATGCGAATAGTATCGTTCAATTCGATGTCGAACCGTGGTGTGCGAGTCAATAGAAGCGCACGGTGCTCGAACCTGTCCGTAGATAGCAACAAACGATAGGGATTTAAAATGGACGACAGTTTCTACGATCTTTCCCACGGATCGTTGCTCATCGACAGAGCACTTCGCGATCGGCGTTTGGGGATTTAAGTACATGACGGCTAATGGAGTTTCATGCTGAATATACAGATTCTAATGTGATAGCAAGCGAAAATATTTGTGACGTCGTCTTGATGAAATTCTAAAAAAATTCTAATGAATGATTTAGATTCTAAATTTAAATTAGTAATTTGATTGAAGCTTGGCGCCGTATATATTTAGAAACGTACTTGAGATACAATGATAATTTTACAACCAAGTTGATTAATACCTGGTAATAAAATTTATAAAACATAAATTACTTGAAAAAATTTACATTCAAAACATTTTAAAGAAATCTTGATAAAGATTTTGACGTCTGATACAATGCCGAATGTCTCAAGAAATATTTCTTATAATTGTACAAGATGTAATAAGTATTTAAAATTTATAAATGATAAAAGTATACGTAAACCCTTCAAAATTTTATTTTAATTTAATTAAAATCGGTTATTATTAGTAATATAATGTAAGTGATATAAATTTTTTTCTCTATCTCTTTATTGCGTAACATAAACATGTTCTGTGAAATTATTATTCAGAGCATGTTTTGATACGTGATTATCAGTCATCTTATTACTGTTATTATGCAGTCTACATTATCTTAATTTATTATATTTTATCTATTACTTCGTCTGTTATGTGAGATAACTCGCACGAGGCAAACGCAATCACGATATCTGACCGTCAGTATCAGCGCGCGAAGTAAGAGTCGGTCTCATTCGTCGAGAAGGATACCTATGCTGGCTTAACAAGGGAACGCTATCGCAGTTCTACGAAGATGAGCAGGCATGGACACCACCGGGTTCGGCTGGTGCTATCAATGACGCTTAGCAACGCGGAAGCCATTAGCCATATGGCATATGGCATGCTGTACCGTACACACTATGCCACAGCGTACCTCGCATTGCAGTACGTCCGTACGTCCATCAGTGGTCGCGAGTTGCGCACATTGCACCGGCGATTGCACCGGAGAAGAAAGATGAAGGGGAGGAAGAGAGGAAAGACGGCTGGCGAGGGAAAAGCGCGCATCTCGAGAAACGCGCAGTCTCACCTTCCATGTTGCTTTTGAGAGATAAAGCTGAGGATGCGGATATACGCGCGTACAGCCGGTGCTCGTGATCGTTTGCAATTTCCTTCTGCAGCTTGGATTTTGCGCGTGACTAAATGAGAAGAGGAAATATCCTTAAGAATATACAGAATATACAATACTAAAGTCATCTTACACGGAATTCTTAGCGCGTTGCAAAGTTTAATTACCACATTGCATATTTTAATGATAAAACGTTGTTTGTATATTGTAAAATTTCTAATAACGATGCAGCGACTTGAAAAGACTGACGATATTCTAAGATCATTTGTTACACGCAAGTACAAGTTTTATCGTTAACAGGTATAAATCTCTCGAATTTGCTTGAGATTAATATTGAGAGATGTTCAACCGTAACTACGAGATAAAAAACGATCTTTCCTTATAAACCGCGAATTGATACGATTCTGGAGCACCCGGATTAATACTCGGATATTAATCAGCGTCCTAATTAATTTACTCGCTGTGACACGGAGGGCTCCCCTAATTAGCCGTGCCCGACTCTCACCGGTGTCGAAATCTTGCACCGTGGGCTCTTATACTATCGTCGTTGTCATCATCGTCGTCGCCGCCGTCGTCGTCGACGACGACGACGACGACTTCGTCATTACCATCGTCGTCATTGTCGCCGTCGGCTGTTCGCCAATTTGTAAACTCGAAACTGGGAAAACATGGAACCTTCATTTATAATAGTACGGTTTCACGGTTTGCTCTAACACGGGTCCGAGTTGGGATTTAAATTCGCTGTTGCGGTGTCAACTTCGTGAATTTTATCACAAAAGGAGAGAAAGACCGATCGTCGCGATACATTTAGTTTCTACATTATCTCATATATATAAGATTAATTGGGATATTTATAATCGCGCACAATATTACGCCAGAATATAGTTCTTGTGTACGCATTTATTATATTAATTAATTTTATGTAATTTATCCTGTTTGCAAAGCAAACGTTATTTTTTAATAATTGCTTTTGCCTTCATACTTTTTATTTAAATTGGCAAAACTTAATGATATACGATCACTTATATAGACAAGAGAATCATATAAATTTAAATCTATATGAGATAAAATGTATATGTTAGATACTTTCGTTAACTTTCCTCACAAATTTCAAATTAAGAAAAGTGACTTACAACTTATCTAATGGTTCATACATGAACATGCATTATTATCTTGCTTACATTTATCTCGCTTCTATCTACCAATTATCTAAAGCACAATATGATTTCGATGATGCGTGCAGTCGCAAGATAGCTTTGTCTTTTCGCCGTTAAGGAACACGTTGCCGCTCCGATTTCGCCCGCGAGGATCTCGTACGTTTTGCCATGAAACATCGTCTAGCATACGCACGATGCACTTCACGGTGCTGCAACACGGAAATGGACGTCGAGCAGTCGTAAATTCCCCCATTCCCACCATTCGCGACTTTTGTCCGGGCGATAGTATAATAGCATAAATAGCCCGTCCGGTACGTTGCATCGCGCGTATAAGACAAAGTGTTAAGATCCAGGGGTAGACTCGGGGCACACAAAAAGGCCCTATTAATTATGACAGGTTGATGTACGAGCCATGCACACAGACCCAAGCGAATGAATTCGATCCTGGCGATCCTGAAAGAGAGAGGGGGAAAGAGAAAGAGATAGAGGAGAACCGGCCGCTCGGCTCTCGTCTCCTTGCGCAAGGATCATGGTCCTTTTAAATCTATTCCTTCCGAGCTTGGCCGCGAGATCCATTCTCCGTAATGTTAGACGCTTATCTAACGTTAAAATAATTGTCACTTATATGATATTCGTATAATGTTGCGCGCATATAAGTTTACGCTAATTATTATTTATGTTATTTACGAATGCATCAATAATGTAAATAATACTGTTAGAAGTTACGATAATTATTATCGATTTACTTTTATATTGCAAAATATTTATTTAAAGATGAAATCAGTCATATCAATGTAGAAAAATATTTTCTTTTTACTTTCTCAATACGCTTGAATAATTTTGTTATGGAAATGACGTTTTTTTTTCTTTATTCTTGTCTTTACTTTGCAGTTTTTTTATATCAAAATTTTTCCTATCTCCATTATCAGAGATAACGAAACCAAATAATAATTTCACTTTGAAAACAGTGAGACGGCAGATCGTATCGGATATCTCTCGATCGCGCAGGATCGGCCGGTGGATATCTCTTCGGTAAGCGTAAAGACGATCTCTTGTTTCTCTCTCTCCCTTTCACTCTTTCTCTCGGCATGGCGTACTTATGGTAATCCAGCCGATGCGTTTTATCGACAATGGCAGGACGGTACCGCAAGTATTAAAAGCCTCGCCTCCCCTGTCAACCCTTTCTTCGAGCCCTCGCTCCCGGGGGATGCACCCTATCATCGGTACACTCTCGGTCTCTCCCCGGGGAGACAATGATGCCCTCCCCCCGATCCGACCTCCCCCCCTCTCTCTCTCTCCTCTCTTCTGCATCCCAACCACTGCTTTCCTCTTCCTGCTCTCGGATCTCAATCGCTCGCAAAAAATCTCATTTATCCATTGTGTTCCGCGTTACCCGGTGAAAAGAGAGCTGGGAGGGAGAGAGAGAGAGAGAGAAAGAGAGATAGAGAGCGAGAGAGATTGGTGGAGCAGAGCGAGGAAACGAAGTAAACAGACAGAAAAAGAGAAGAAAGAGAAAGGGCATATCTATTCTTGCTTTCGGTTTTTGGCTCGTGCAGGTTATGCACTCGGGCGTTCTTGTAAGACATGTTTATTAAGGCGCATTCCCATTTTCTCTCCTCCTTCCTTCTTTCCTCCCTTTTTTTCTTACCGATCTTTGCCTCCTCGAATCGGAGGTCGCGCTGAATGAATCTCGAGGGTCGAAGCGCGCGCGCGGGGTCCACCAGGGCCCCGGATGACTTGCGTGTGCTTTTCATCCCGGGAGCTAACCCGTTGCGTGCCCCGCCGAAGAGATCCTCGTGTTTTTTTTTTTTTCGCAGCCGGTGTCTCGCGTCACCTGCACGAGCTTCACCGAGCACCCGAATCGATTCTCTCGCGACGGCATGATGCGCTTAGCGTAAAGACGGGAGCGTGCACGGCACGACGCGAGTCGGTCTTACCTCGTTACACATCCCGATCTCCCGGTAATCCTGTAATCGTCCCGAGATGTCTGGCTGGGCCTCCGGGTGCACCCAGATTTACGTCGCGATCGATCCAGACATCTCGCGCGCCTTGGGATGAACAAGTGCTTGATAAAAAATTTATTTAGTTAAATACCTTTCTCGTCCAAATGTAATGAATCTTGTGCCAATAAACGTTATATCCTTTTCACAACTTTTTAATACAATATAATCCCCACTATTAAATATCTCATTAATTTGCCAATCAAAATTTTGTTAAAATGAGCGAAGAGAGAGAGAGAAAATTTCTTAATTGTTTGCGAAATCTGATTCGTGAAAAACTGTTCTTATTTAATCGCTTAGAACTTGAAAACTGTCGACACGACACTGTCGTATTTAAAAAAAAAATCCACTTTAAGTTAATTAAAGAATTCAACGCGTGTTTCGGAGCACCCTGTATATACGCGAGATTGCGTGAATAATACGCATTGTCGACGTCACGGTGCGCGTTCGCGCATACGCGCGTGCACGCGGAGGAAGAGCGGGAGTGCGGGATAGAAGGAGAAAACCATAGATTGGGGTGGAGAAAGAGAGAGAGACAGAGAGAGAGAGAGAGAGAAACACAAGAAGGGGTGCGGGGCGAGTTGGCACAGGGTGCAAGTTTCAAAGCTACTCGTTCGTAGTACATTCGGGTGTAGGTGGCTCGGGGGCTGCAGAGATGCGAATGAACGGATTAAGGGATGATCCCCCGATGCGGGAGAGGCGTCCACCCTGTCGGCGACGTTAACAGGATTGACGATTAACGTGTGGGTGGTTAGTATGCAACCGTTTTCATTGTTGCCGTCGCCAGCCGGGGCGTAGGCCTCTCACGGAAGCGGCGAGAGCAACGGAATAGTCCCCCCCTCCCTTGGATATTTAACGGCTGCGGGAGATGCGGGAAAGAACGGGAACGCGATAACGGGCGAAGATGGGCCCCGCAACTGGGGCATTATCGCGTATCGCTTCGTCACGTTTTGATCCGGGATTGAATCCTCGCGATCCTCCGATCAACAACTTTCGCCTGGCTACTTCCGGAGAATGCGCGGGAGAAAAAAATATCCCCTTCTCGAAATGGAATAAGCTCTGCTTACATGTGATCGACAGGAATAGTTGAGATTTGTATTTAATAACTCTTTAGTAACTTTTTAATAATAAATTTATTCGACAATAGTATGTCGAAGTTAGCAAGGATTATTACAAGGTCGAATATATTTTACGGAAGTATTATATCAATAGATATATTCTTTTTTCTCTTTCTTTCCCTACCTATTATTATTATTCATTATTTTTCCTTTTTATTTTTTTTCTTTATGGAAAATATTATAATTTAGCAAAATTATTTTATTTTGGAATTAGAATTCTTATAAATATCTTCTCAATGTGGTCAATTTTTTGATAAAAAGAAGCTACATAATTAGTTAATAGTTTTGTTATAATGAATAATATTCTACATTTACTTTTATAACAGTTCTCTAATAAAATAAAAGACATTATTTTTATTATTTATTTCTTTACTGTTCTCTTTTTTATTTCATTAACGGACGAATTATTATTATTTGAGCTGTGCAATTTTCATAAATCAAGAAGAAAACACGAAGTCACCGAAAGGTAGCCACGAGATCGTTCGAGTGGAAACTGCGAGCCAGCCGTTCTTCTTTTCGCCGGGATATTGTTTCGGTTATGGGCGATTTTGGCCGGCCCTCGGGCCACTCTGCTGATTAATGCTTATGTAATTCATTGCGCGAGACGTTAAAGGCATAATCTCCGTGGCCTAACTGGCGGCCCCCGTCGTCCCCCCATCGGGCATATCAGTTACCGCGGACAGGTATATGCACAAGGCAACCCATTGGGGCCCCACCTGGCGCGCACGGACTGACCGGGGTTTTGTTTCTCACGCGCAACAAGGGGCACGGGCGCCATTGTTTGTACATAGCATGGAGTAATTACCTTTCGGGATCTCGTCGTCGCTGCTGTCGTTGCCCGCACGGGGACTTACGACCCGTTCCTTTTCTCGGCCCATGGGCCCTTGTCCTCCTTTCTTTCTTTTAAGGGTAATCGATCACTCTTGTGTTTCTATCTCCTTGCATCTAACGCTACATCCAGTGAAGATCTCTCGACTTCGTTCTGGTTAAATTTACTGATTCTTAATTTAATTATCAGTAAATATTGCATGTAAGTATAATTACGATTAGATTAATTTTTCATGCTCTGTAGGCGCAATATAATATAAGCCTACAACAATTGTCGTGTTTTTACTCATAACGACCGAATGACACGGTATATTATCTAACATCTTTATGCAAATTGGAACATATTGAGTTTAAGTTCCATGCTTCCATACTATATGTCGCAATTAGTTTTAGAGATCTCCTTATCTCCTAGATGATATTCAAATAGATTTAAATAATTATTTCAAACCCAAAGACGTTACCACAGCACACAACAGCGCTTCTTGTCTTCTAATCGTACTTCAGTGTTTATAGCGTTCTAACTTGCATTAATTGACATTACTATATCGACTCATGGGTTTCGATGTTCGACTCTCAGAGGGATTTTTTTTTCAATCAAGAATTCTTCGCGCGATTGATGCAGGGGTGGGTTGGGAGAAAGAGGAGGCCTTTCGGAATATTCGCCAACATATCGAAGCAACCTCAATAATCATCGGCGAGGCTGACGGTCAGCGGTCGGGCTGCCTATTCACGCGGTGTTACGCGGCCTTTCACGGATATCGGGTTGCCCATTAGCAACTAGAGAGGCTGTCCAGTAATTACGGCTTAATTAATCTCCCGGCCGTGCCCCTTCTCTCCCGGTCCTGCCAACTGATTAACGTTCGCCGCTCTCAAAGGAAGAGCCGACTACGCGGTGACCTTTTGCGCCGAAAACCAGCTACCAGCTTCCCCGGGTACGCGCTCGCTCTCTTCGCCCGGTGTGCCGGCACTGCCGGCTCAAAGTTATACCATTGTAAACGCTTGATCATGCCGCAAACCCGACGCTTGTGCGAAGATCCACGTACTAAAGCGAATATTATGTATCCTACATTTAGTGCTAAATCCGGCCGCACGAATCTTGAATTTTGTTCGTTCCTGAACCTCGCGAATAATGTTTTCCTGAACTGGAGATCATCGGCTATTTATAAAATCAAATGTGGAATATAAGAAAAAATGAAGAAGGTGACTGTACAAATCCATTATATTTGTATGTCGTGTTATATGGCATTTTCGAAGTCAGCTATTATGCAAAAAGAAATATATGTATATTTTTTCATTTAACTTTGTTCTGAAATCTGCAGAAAATTTTTAAGACATTTATTTTAATTTCATCATTGTAACATTTTTCTTCCATTGCCTGTTATAAGTAATATTCTTTCCACATAAAATAGCTCTCGAAAAAGTGGTGCAAGTGCTTGTTTTTAGATGCGCTCTAACACTCCTCGCTTCTGTTCGTCTCTTTGTAGCTTTTGTATGAGATCTCATCTGGTCGCACAGGTGAACAGGTAGACGGTAAACAACTGAATCAGCTTACCGTTTTCCAAAGGGCGCAAGGGTTGTGTGTCCCCGCCGCGTTAGTGAATCGTCGAGCGCGTCCGACTAAAAGATTCATGGAGCAGAAAAACACTCGCGCGCGTATTCCGTTCCTGCGGTGGAAGGATAATAGAAGGGGGGATACTGTTACATAGTCACGAGTCTTCGCCGCCATTGTCTAGCTAATTATGAAATACTGGCAAAGACGATGGAGCGATTGTGATGGACGACGAAGGGTTGACGCGGCCGGAGTGTTTCTTAGGCTTCGACGAGCGTAATCGACTTTCTAATAGGTGCACTGTATGTCGTATTGTGACGACATAACATAATCGTTCACCGCATTGTGAGATAATGCACGTAATCAAAGTAAGAAGACGTTTTTGTTTAACTTTATCGTTCCGATTCGTCAAACTAATTAATTTGACGTATCACGGACTCGTCAATATTTGTTCCAAATGTTTCACATTATAATTCAACGTTTTCAATACGTTTTAGATATTTCTGTGTACGTAAAAAATAAGATCAAATAGATTTTCAGATGATTCGTATTTCTTTCTTTATCACAGCATAAAATTAATGGCGCTGAAATAATCTCTCTTAAACTTACTTTCGCGATCGTCTAAATGTAATTAAATCAATCTTGATACAGGATATAGATCAAAACAAGTCAAACTAATCGCATTTGCAAATTAATTCGTGTGCGTGTTTACGTAATAAATTTTGTAAGAAAATTTATTTTCTTTATTAAACTATGAAGGATAGACTACGATTTAACGTGGCTTTTTTCTATTTTCTTTTTTAACAAAACAGCAGTAATGTTAGGAAAACCGAGCCAAACGAAACGAGAATGTCGTCCTCGATAGCCGTTAAAATCGCGCGGACAAGCGCGTTAGTCGAGGGAAGAAGCAAATCGAAGAGCGGAACGCCAAGAAGCTTTCGCGCTCGAACGATCGCTCCTCATCAATTACACGGCTGCCTAATTAACCGCGTCGAACTATTTTACGATACCGGCTGCGCCACGATAATTATTTATTGCACGCCACACATCGATATCCTTGCCGCAACGACTGGTCTTTTATCCGTGGCTTCTCACCCATAATAAATCACGTACAAACGCGTAATAATCGCGAAATTAAAGATACATTTTAATGACGTCCAGTGAATTCACCGTTAGCGCGGCTTCAGCTATTACGCACCTCGCGATGTCATATACCTGAAGTACAGCGAGAATGAATAAATTTTTGTTATTTTTATATGACTAGCGGAAACTCTGCGCTTCTAGGTGTATTTAAATTACGTGTGATTATAGAAATAAGCTCTTCATTTATATATGTATAAAGTTACAAAACGAATGGATATTGAGAAATTACTATAAGACTTTCTGATCTTATCAACTTATCAATAATAGACTTTTTACGCATGGCGTCTGCTTTTTTTAAGACAAAGTTTCAACTTTGTTATTTAACATTGATATATAATGGTATTTCCGTAATTCAATTTGGAATTAAAATTGTCAAAGCGTAAAGTTTGTTTAAATTTAAACGAACGATAAACTTTTACTATATGTACTTTTATTACAGTTTAGCTTCTTATATTTTAAATCTCTCGTAACTTACGAGACTATTAGATTATTTCGATGTAATTAAAAAAATTAACCTAAAATTGCTCAAAGACTGAAATTAGGTTTAATGTTTTATCACAATGTTGAATAATATGTTAATCGCAATTTTAAGGTTAATAATAAGTCATTAACAGATGTCTCTTTGGCACTGAAACTCTTTAGTTTTAATTACGAACTACGATTATCATCGCAAACTCACGCGCAATCGTGATAGATCGACAACCAAATTTCCGTGGATGGGGTCGGGTCGCATCATAACACCTATCGTTAATGCGTGGCCATACGCGGTCCTAAAGGAGCATTACTGTCAGCCTCTCTCTTTCTCTCTTTCTTCTCTTTCACTCGGTAGTTCGTTAATATTTCTTGCCGCAATCTCGCGTGGCGCGCCGTACCTTTTATCCGCGCGGGCCCCTCTCGGGGCCCAATCGATACCGGCACGCTCATCAACGTCCGACGTTAACGAGTAACGTTCGGGTTCACCTAATGATGGACAAGTTTTCTCCTTGAGGTATGCCAGCCGGAATCGGGATGCAAATTACAGCGGCCCGGACCCGCGCGCTCGCGCCTCCCCACAAATAGGGCCGCCCGTCTTTAACATCGAACATCGCGATGTATCTACTAACGATCGGCCACAATGAGTAATGGAATTTATCGTGCGAGTTCGTCGTTGGGCGCCTTCGAAACTCGTCGAACTCTTTGTCGAACTTTAGCGCCGGTAGTACTCCCACCGAGGAGCGCGCACACAAGAACGTAATCGAGGATGGACTGCATTAATCTGGTTAACGAGATCATGAGTTTATTACTGTGGAACATGTAACGCGAACATTTTCTATGTAGGAGTATGCGTGCGGACGTCACATGCCATGTTGTCTGGATATAATTTGCCATCGTATGATCTACCGATAAACTTCCAAGAAGACTACTTTATCTTAATATACCTCTTGAGATTATTAAAATTATTAATAATCTTTTCCGAGTTTTACGATGCCTTTCTCGTGAAAAGGATCTTTCTACTGTTAGCAAATATGAAAAGTTTGTAAAGGAAGGAGTAATTCGCAAGTTTTTCTAAATGACGAGGAAAAGATAAATTTCGCTTTATATCTTCTTTAGGAATAAAAAGATATTCTGCCGTATTTTTTTATATATCTGACGCGTTATATTTTTATTATTCCATATCGATGTAATTAATAATCTCCATTTTTAATAACATCTTTTCTTTTCCAGATACTGGTGTTGACATTTCGCTGTCCCACTTGTTAAGCATCAGCTCTCGAAATTCTGTAAGTATACATATTCTTGTAAGTTTATTCTGCGAAAGAACCGTTTGCTAAAGAAACGTCGCGGTAGCTCAAGTACAAATTTTCCAACGCGAAAGGATGACTCGATGTAATTGAGCGGCGTAGCAGAGCGTAAAGTAAGAGTCAAAGGATAGGCGAGGCTACCGTGAGAGGCGCCTGTAATTATTTGCCGAGGGGTGTCAACGAGACTAATGACGTCCGTAGATGACGAGCGCTTTGACGGGTTGCATTACTCGTCACGCGTTGATGCAACGATTCCGCGTCGTTCTCTCTTTCGCCTCGCTCTCCTCTCCCCGGCTAATCATCCTCAATCATAATCACGCGCGATCGTCGCGTCGATCAGACAGATTGCGCTTTATCGCCGGAATTAACGTGCGGCGTGCCTCGCAGCGACCGTGTCTGTCAAAGTCGCTCGTACTTCTTTTGCTTTGCGCTGCTTCAAATACTTTGCCTGCTATCCCCGATGTGTAATGCATAAACATATTGCAAATAAAATTGGTTTGTTTATATTTTTATTGTATAATTAAACGAGCAAAACCTTAACCGCGGAAGATAAATTAGCAGGAAATTTTATCGGGGTTTTATACAGTGATTGTTCGGGATGTTGTTGACAGAATTAGAAAGTAGATTACACGCTAGGATGTAAAACTAATTACGCTTACATGCTTTTATAACTTGATTCTTGAACACATAACAATATATAATACGTGAAAGGTGAAAATAGTACTAACGCATTCATACCACGGTAATTAAGTGATGATGGGCTTCTTGAATAATAATCCCGTCTTTACGAAGCTCCTTTTTTTGCGAGTGCGTGCTGGAAATCGAACAACGGTCTTGGGATTTCGGTTTTGAACATCCGGTTAAAGCGCAGAACCGGGGAATGGGTTTTTAATCAGGGTGTTCCGGACAATAGACTCCCCAGGGGGCACCAGCCACCCTTGTAGTACCTTTCTTCGCCCTTCGTATATACGGAGGTGCCTAGGAACACCCTATCGGCCACGAGGAGTTTCTCATCATCGCGTACAGCCCATATCGTTGATAGCAGTAATTTTCTTTTCGCACAATTTATCGCGTTAAAATCAATGTTCAAACGTTTTAAAAAGAACCATATGTAATCCTTTTCTGATTGTAATTATGAGATCTTTTGAACAAATGGAAGTTCTAATGACATTCTCTAACAATATCCTTTTTTATGATTAAAATCACTTTTATATTTTCAACAAACTTCATTATTATGTGATGGCAGCTAAAAATAGCTTTGTATTATTTCTTAAATTGAATACGTACTATAGAAAGATTGTGAAGAGAAAGGTAGAGTAAATCAGTAAATGTTCATTGGACTTATATGTTGTCATATTGAACTTTTATTTCCATAATTATACAATATTAATCAGTTAATAATATTTTTCATGGATGAGAATATAAGTTTGTAATTATTTTACAGGTAAAAATTAAAGCCGTTGCTTACTTATTTGCTAATAATTTTAAGATTGTTTTTTAGTTATTAGTTTTATACAACGCGTAATTAATTTTACACAGTGAAATTAGTGTTTGCTAGTTCCGCTCCTTCTTCTATTTTTCAAAATGAATACAAGAAGAATATATTTTGATTGACGTCTATAACATAAGTATCCAGCAAAAGAAATTTTTAGGAAGCAAACGTATTTGGTTATTCAACAATATTCTTTTATCCTATAACGTCAATCAATTCTAAAATAATCTCAGCAGATCTAAGAAAGTTAAACCTCCGCGTCGAGTATTTGCTCGATAAATAAGCGTGTCTGTCTGTAGTCGGTGTATTAATTCGAGCCGGGGTGGCTACAGAAGGGTCAGGACGGGTCATTACCACCGTCATGGATGCGAAACCGCGCTGCCGCGGCACGCCGAGCGTGGTTGAAAGTGAAACCGCGGTGCAATCAGTGACGGCCATATGTCGCCCGGGCGCGCGTACTCGCGTCGTCAATCGAGGGGAAACGCGATTCGATCCCTTCCGGCGTGTCTCCCCCAAATGTCACTCTACTACTCGAAAATACCCCGTGTCTTTCGCGCTCTTCTCATTCGCACAACGACGATGTTCCGCGAGTCTCGGTCATTAACGCGCATTAGATCGGTGCTCGAGAAGTATATTCTTCTTCATTCAATTTTAGATATATGGAAAGGTCCGAGTCTGATTTGAATACGAAAAAGGCGTGGAATGAAAAACGTTTTGTACGAACATTTTTAATAGTTTCATTGCAATCGCATTAAAGAAATTAGTAATTATAAATACCGATTAATTAAACATTTCTGCAGTTCATTTTATGCAAATTATTGAAATCAGTTCGAATTATTAACGCTCTTTTTATATAATATTATTTATGAAAATTTCTTTAACCAGCTGCCTCCTCTTTTCTTTCTCGACATTCTTCCATTTAGCATTGTTCAAAGTGCGGTAGGAAACGTTAAACGTTCGATCGGTGAATGACTGATGCGAGTCTCACCTGCGTCTGGCATCTGCAATCGGTAGACTTGCGCCAGCGCAAGATTTTCCATGAAATTTTGCACCCGCTCGGTTCGCATCGTCACGGAATCTCTCTTCGGAGCTGCCAATAAAGCTGTTTACACACGAGAAGACTTCACGGGAGATTAATGATGAAACGCCATGAAAGTTCTCGCACGGTTAAATGGTCGGTCGGTGTTTGATATGGAACCATTAGCGTTCCCTTCAGAACTGATGTCCGATTCTCCGTTCATTCCACGGAATCATGAAATTTTCTCCCCAGTTTGTGCCGGATCGTTAATGATCGCGCGCGAAATGACTATTGTCCACTTTCTGGTCATCGTGAGTAAACAGGATCCCGCGTCAGTGCATTTTGTAAACTTGATGGATTGATCTGTATTCAAAAATGCGCAAAACCAAATATCATTTTTAATTTATTTTTATATTTTACTGATTTATTTTATTTCTTTTCTTTACAACATTTTAGCTTTGTCCGAAACTAAAAAGATAATTAGATTTTAATATAAAAAAGACCATCTGTAAAATATATATAATACAATAGATACATATTTCTTTTTAAACAATTTTTTATTAAAATATTTTTTAATATTAATATATCTCACTTATTTCTATTCATCTTTCTGGACCTTTTACTTTTGGCAAAATAAGATTTGTTTATTTTTCGCGAATTATACTTAATTGATATCGATACTTTATTTAAATATTTTAAAAGACATTGTTGATTTTTCTAGTCTATTTTCCTGAAGAATATGTTTTATTTCTAAAGAGTGCAATATAGTTTACACTGGCATGTGGCAGTACGAAACGGATAATCGTAAACGAGGCCGTTGCCGATTTGAATTTTCGTGAGACCGTCCGGTGAGGAGCCTCGAAAAACCATTAATTTATCGTAAATGCGTCGAACGAGGATTGGCCGGTAAGTCTAACGGGGAGTAGAGCTGCTGACCAGAGAGAAAAAGGGGGCGCACGGGGGCTTTCGTCGAAGTGCAAGGGTCCCGTTCCCGGCGAAATCCCTCTCGCAATCTTGACCCCGGATAATCGTGGGACAGGTGATCCCAAAACTGGACGACTGACCGGTAGCTTCGTCCACCAAGACGAAGGGTCAAAATCTCCCCTATGCAAATGTTCCGGCAGTACGGCGGAGGGATCCTCCCTTCCGGGATATCGCTTGATTTATCGCTCAATCCCCAAGAGGAAGGTCCGGCCGATCTATGTCTTTTCCGATTGTGACTCGAATTTCTCGCCAAGTGCCGAAGATTCTCTCGCGATTCTATTCACTACGGAAACAGCATATACCTACATATACTTTCCTCTCGCGTTTAACGCTAAACATGTTTGTGTTAGTCAGAGTGTTAATATGTGAATTTTATTTGTTTGAAATTTTTACAATCTAATATTCGAGTATTATAAAAATGATTATATATATAGGGGATAACTATATGCAGATTATTGTTAAGCATGAAACAAGTATTTAGAATTTCTTTTTTGTTTCGCAAAAGATAGATCGCTTATCCTGTTGCGTCAATGCCACCATTACTTTCTTCACTCTTTAAGAATAAGAACAATTACTACTAAAAGATCAGCGGTCGCAGCAGCTTTTAACGCCGTCCGCGGCGCGTAATCAAGCGCCTTTTTCATTACAGCAGTTACCGCTCTCATTGCGATTTCAGTCCTTAAATTGTCGTCCTCTACCTCCTTCCACCCTCGCCCCCTCTCTGTCTGTCTCACTCGGTCGGACATTCTCCGCGGAGCCCGTTTCTTTGGCTGGCGATAAAATGGGACGCAATAAAGGAGGAAGCGTTATTAGGGCTACGTCCTTTTGCTCGGCGGACCCTAAGCCCGGGAGAATCTCCGACCGGCCTCGACAACCACCGACGACAAGGGGTTGAACCGCTGAACCTCCGGAGACAAATCCGGCGATGAAACGACTCGAGTTTCGAGCTCTCTCTCGTCTTTTTCTCTCTCTCTCGTCCCTGTTCGCGCGCGGTTCATAAATAAATTAATTAAGTGCGCCCAGGCAACTGATAATGTTAAAATAATACCGCTCGCGCAGGGCACAATGGGGTAGCGGCGAAGGTAGGGCAGGGACGAGCGAGGGGTTGGAAAGTGTATATATATATATATATATATATATATATATATATATATATTATATACATATACATATCTATATCCAGTCGCGCAGTTCTTAAACTCGCTCCTTGCGGAGTTAATTTCGCGGCATTAACAGTCGAAAGAGTGCGAACAAAAGGGCTCCGAGGGTAGGGAAGACAGATAAGGGATGGAAGGAGGCAAACGCAGGAAATATGAACACACTCATAATGCAGGCGCCGCCTCCACCGTCGCCGCCGCCGCAACCGCCACCGCCAACGCTGTCGACATCGTCGTCGTCGTCGTCGTCGTCGTCGTAGTCGCGACGATCACGAGATCAGTGATTCTCCCTCTCGCTAAAATCTGCAGCTACATAAATATTTTTTCGATGAGTTTTTCTCTCGGTTTCTCTTGAACCTTACGAAAATCGATGACAAAGAATTAACGACGCTTCTTTACTAATACGAGCATTCGAAAGACACGTAGACCGGCCGATTTTAACCCTTTTGTTACTTTTGTATTACTATCGAGACAACTTCCATTGAGTAACATAGAAATGTTTGTCCAAATGAAGTTCGAGCGTTTTTGTCATGCAAATTTAAAGATCGATTCTAATACCTGAAATGTTTTTCGCAATCTTATGGCAACTGTTACTGTAACTTAACTCGTATTTGATCAAAACAATATTAAGAGTATTAAAGATTTTGTAACGTATAAGATAAAAATTTGTATAACATGTAAAGAAAACTGTTTTCAAAATTTTTATTTGATTTCCAACTAGTTTATAATTTATTATTTATGATACTGTTTTGCATACATATAGCGTTGATAGCGTACAGCATCAGACTAGGTTAATTAATAGTGCAATTGGAATGACATTAAATGCGAGATAGAAAACCGTAAATGCGCAAATCGATAAAGTTGCAGTCTTAATATATAATTGCACAGGTATCGCGCGAGTGAGAACCACGTTCGGAAGAAAAAAAAGCCAGCGCTACCTTGTGTACGCGGAGCAAACAAGCCTGAGTTCGGTAATAAACCTATCAAAGACGCACGGCAAGATTACACGGCCACCGAATGCGGGGGCGGGCAATATCTGCGTTCTTTGCGGTTAGAGTTGAAAGATTGGAAAAATATCCGGAGCGCCGTTTGCGTACCGCGAACCCGCTCGCGACTCAAACGAGCAACCGACTCCCTCAGTACTTAATTAATATCACGAGATAAATATTTGCTCACAGCGGAACATGCCGCATTTTCTCCGCGATCGATTCAAAATATGAAAGAGACTTTCAAAATGTTAACGTTTTAGTACGTATAATATGTGTGCCAAATCTATTACAAAACAACAAAGTATTTCTAAGTATAGTTAATTGAGTAGTTGATTAGCAACAACTTTAATAATACGATAACTTTTGATTAGTTGACAATAAATCATTTTTAAAGCCTTACACATGTAGAAAAACTTTTTTGTGTTAAGAATCGCAAAACGAAAAACATTATTTTTACTCATTTTGTGATTTTATAATGTATGTATTTTATGTAGGTCGAAGTTCGCTCGTGATTACGTTTAATCTTTTAAATTAAACTACATATTTATCTCATTTATAATAATGAAGAGATGCATAACGATACAGAAGATAATTTCTCTTCGGACTAGTCGATCGTGAACGAATGTTACAACTACTTCGTGAGAGATTAAGTACGCGAAGCGTGATAATTTCGATATACCATCTTGAGAATGGCAAATCGACTGACGAGTCCGCACGCGTTAAGAATACAATTGAAAGAGTGGAAGAAGGTCATGGCGTGGTTTAAGAAGCACCGCGACGGCAATAAAGACGAAGGCGGGAGGAGGGACAAACAACGTGGATAGCGCAGAGTCGGGGGAGGTATAGCTTCCGAGGGAAAGGGAGGAGGCGAAGGGCCTCGTGCGTTTTCGATGTACAAAAAGTAATTACGGGATGGTTTCCGGTAATCATATCTAGAGCGCATTGAATGAGCGCATTGTTCGGGCACCCCTTCACCGATATGCACTTGTACGCGACGCGCCCACCCCCTGCCTTTCCACCCGTCTCCTCCTGCCTCAATCTACCGCTAGGACTTCCACCCTACTAACGTACTCACGACGACCGCCGCACACACGTATCCCCTATAACTATTACGCACGCTCGCTCACCCCCGACGGCGGTTGCGGGGGTTGCGGTTATACACCGCAGGTCGTTCTTGGGTTCGCCACGGGACGCCCTCGCCATCGCCGGTGGTGGTTAGTGCCTCGGGTGATTTGAGATTTTTAGACGCTCCCCGCGTCGTTATCGGATCCGGGATATTCTAAAGACACCCTACATATGATACGGGCGAGTCGCTCGTGGCCATGGAAATGTGGAAAATTAAATTATTATTTGAGAGAAAGTCGATTTGACAGATAATTATATGTTTAATCTACACTGAGAAAAAAATTTTGTAGATCCAAGAAAATATTTCTTTGAATAGTCCTAATAACATATTTACTTAATATAATCACATATTTATTTAGAATTATATATATTTACTTAAATTAAGTAAATATATATAATTCTAAATAAATATGTGTATTATATTAAGTAAATATGTTATTAGGACTATTCAAAAAAATATTTTCTTGGATCTCAAAATTTTTTTCTCAGTGTATTATAGACTTTAATTTTCAGACTCTCAATCGCTCGATATTGCAATCTCTAATTTATTTTATTTTAATACGAGATATCCGTTATCTTTTGCTGTAATAACATGCTGTAATAATTTAAAACATTAACCGAGAATTGAAAATGAAGCGAAGAATCATAGCAGCTATTCTAAAACAAATAAATTTATTTTCAGCTATCGGTTTTATTTTTTATTGCTTTTAACAACTTTTTATCTTATCTTATGTTGCAGTTTTAATATTTTTTTTCAGTATTTATAGGTCAGTTAAAACTCGAAACTTGAAACTTTCTTTTGCAAAGAGACTAATTAAACATTTATAATTCTTTAAAGTATGATAACGTGTAATATGCATTATAATTAAGTGTAGTTTGATTTACGTAAATTTCTCTTTTAAAATATATTTATTGCATGACCAGTAAGATAATAAATCTAAGAAAACGTAAAAACAGTAAAAAACTTAAGAATAAGGAACATTTTGAATTTTTCATATATGTATTTCTCGAATACATGTATATTAATGTTGCCCTGTAATCGAAACGAAATCCCACGGCGTCGATATAGAAGCGATAAACGTCGGCGCTGACGTCGTCAGGTGGAACAGGTCGCGCGAAATCCGATGCGGTCGCATCGGGTGCAGCCTAAATCCGACCCTCGACGACATCCACGACGGCGCTTGTAACGGCCGAGGAGTCGAGCGTCGGTCGGTCGGAGGTCACGCTTATTGAGTTCGGTTCAAGAGCGCGCGAGTGCCAACGGCTCGCTTCGCTCCGATCGTCTTCGAGCCTCCCGGTACCCTCGTTTTCTCGTTTTTCGCTCGCCCGACCAAGCCGCCGCTATTCGCCGTCCGCTATTTGCGTGCACGCGCACGCACGCAACCCGTCGAAAAAAGAATAGCGATTCTCGTTGCTGCGCGCTGTATCGAGAGGCCGAATTCCTCGCGCTCGAATCACGCGTTGAGGATACCTTCGATTTCGTCGCTCGGCGAGAAGATCGTCTTACGCGCCTGCTTTGGCTCGACATCGATTACGGCACGGAGAAACGCCAGCGAGCAATTGCGCGATAAGAATGTTGCGCGATGGAGTTTATCGGTAACGGAATGTAGGATAAACTGATTGATGATGTAATGTGAGATTTAACTCTTTTTAACTCTTTAGCACACTTTCACATTTATTGCATTTTCAAGGCGTAAATTTGTACTTCTAAAAAGGAAAAATGTAGTTAAATACTGATAAAGTATTTTTTCTCATTTATTTTTTATATAAAAATAATGGGAGAAGAAAATTATTAATTCTTCAATGATATAAAAACACTGTATATAAGCTGTAAAACGGCAATCCGAATAAAAAACAAGATTTGACATGATATAAGTAGCAGAGATTCGTAATCGCGGATTTAACGTTCACCGAACTATGTACGTACCATTAAATCAATACCCTGCATGAAGACAAAAAACGAGAAAGTAAGATTGAACATGAAAAATATCGGATCCCGGCAGCTCGGAAAAACGTAGGGACCGCGCTGCCGTCGCAAGGGAAAGACGACGAAGCGTAAGGGAAAACGAGATGGAGGACTAAGAGATAGAGGGAGGCGAGGAAAGAGCAAAGAGCTTGACAGGCGAGGCTGTAGGGGTGCAGGGCTGCGACCCGACTGACCCTACCTCGATGCCCCGGCCGCCTTCGGAGCCCTCTCTAGCCCTACTCCGCGCACCCTTACCCTCACCCTTAGCACTCGGGGTGGATGGAAGGCGGGCCGGCCCATTTTTCGCGCCCCACTTGACTCCACGTCCTCATTGGCTGCCGCCCTCTCACTCTGACCTCTCTTCCCTCGGCTGCCCCTGACACCGGCGGGGTGGACGACCGCTTTCCTTCTACCTGGGCCCTTCTTCCGGAGAAGAAAAGAAGAAACGGCCGAAGACACCCGGACGAAAATGTTAATCGCTCGTCTATAGTCATGTCATCCTCCAACCGGCTAATATGCTTTCAAACAAATCTTTACGAAGCAGTTTCATAACAACGGCGGACCCTTTCTTTTGTAAAGCGAAGAAAATGCGGGTAAGGATGATATTAAATGGCTAAAAACGGAAAAGTCGTTGGAAGGTACTTCAAGATTGCTATTCATCGCGGCGAATTCAAGACGAATCGGAGTAACGGTCAGCGGAAATAATCGCAGACGGATTAACTTGATGCGGAAAGAAAGAAGTGATAGGAATCGGGAGGATTAAAACGAGCTTGAGGTTGAATCTGGTGGATCGAACACGGCCCCCTCCCGAGAAGGCAGTCCGAGATAAGCCCGACAAGCGCTTTTAGAGGCGGCGATGACGACTGTATGGTAGCGGTCGCGGTCGGTTTGATAAAAAGCGTAATAATATGATCAGCAGGTTGAAGAATCCGGAGAGCTCGGGTCCGCGAGAAGAGATTACGAATAGAGTGGTGGAACATGGTGCGCGAGAGAAAAGGAGAAGGACAGGGAACGCGATAAGGAGAACTGCGAAGCACTTGTTCGTGGAGTTCGCGAATGGGGAGAAAAAAAAGAGACGGAGAAAGAGTAGAAGGAGAGAGGAGAAGGGGGGCGACGAAGGAGAGGGAGAGCAGGACGAATAGACTGACGGCAGACGGATAGATAGATGAAGAGCGAGAGCGAGTGAGCGAGGCGTTGGTGCGGCGAGCGAGACAATCTCGGGCGAAAGAAGGAGACCCACTCATCAGCGATCGCAAGAGAGAAAGAGGGAAACGGCGACTAGATCGAGGAGTCACAGTGGGTACGGAACTACTTGGTCGGGCAACGCGTGCTGGTTGTCCGGGGTAGGGCAAGCCCGTAGCCAATGAGAGGACGACCGGGGCGCGCCCGGGACTCGACCCCACCTTCAGTAGTCATGGCAACCAGTGGAACCCGCGAGAAACCCTCGCGGGTTTGCGATAGTGGGGGGTCCAGGTCGGTGTCAGGGGTCGCCTTAGTCGGCAGTCGGTCTCTGGTCGGCCCCAAGAATAGTCGTATCGAGGCGGTAGTCGAGTATCACCTCTCTTCTTCTCCTCCTTCTCCTACTACTACTACGGCCCTCCGTTCTATTGCTGCTGCCGCTGCTGCCGTTGCCGCCGCCGCCACCACCGCCGCCGCCGCCGCCGCCGTCACCGTCACCGCTGCCGTCGCCGCCGCCGCCGCCGCCGTCGCTGCTGCTGCTGCTGCTGTTGCTGCTGTTGCTGATGCTCGGCGCTGCGAGCGTGCGACGGAGGGACGACACCATCACGCACACCATCGCGCAACACGCATCCGAAGAAGTACACGCGCACGCGAGCGAGCGGGCGAGCAAACGTACACATCGAGGCTCGCGCAAACGCAAGTGTCGCTTGCGGCTGTACGATATATCGACTGCGTACGCGCACGCACGTACGTACGCACGCGGGAACGTACGCAGGCACGCTCGCGGCTACGGATGAGAGAGAGCTCTGAGAAAGATATACTCCAAATCGCGTCAAAGCGGAAGGACGCGATCGCTCCGAACTGCTTCGGATTCATCTTCGGAGTTTGTCTACCCTTCCTAATCCCTCCCCCATTTCGCAGCGGATTCACTGATATTGTGGATCGTGTGTCGTTTCCCTGATGCTCGAAGGGTTGACGAAATAGTTTGATCGGTGTCGGTGCGAGTGCCGGTGTCTTAAACGCAAGACCTTCCTTCTCAATTCGCGATGTACACGTGGAAAAAGTGAAGTGCCTCCGAGTGCATGACCGAGTGTGAGGGTTGTTACTGTTTGACATCGTTGTATCATTCGCGATCGTTATTCACGCGTGTTTATTGGGAGTTCTTGCGGGATGGCACTGTGGTTATTGCAGCGCGAATAATCTACGAGTAATAACAAAGTTGATTGGAGTCGTGAAATCTTTAACCTAAGTGCGATACCTTCGGAAAAAGATCGAAGGATCGGACAGAATTCGGTTCTCCGTAAATCTTAGGTGAGCTATTTAGTTTGAAGATTTGGAGAACCGGAGCGAAAACGAAACAAAAATAAAAAATTGAGGAAATATAACGCGTGTTAAAGGATAAAGCTTTGACTTTGATATCTTCGACAAATGTCTATACGTACAATCGCACTCGAACGATAATTTGAGAACGCTCGCGTCGGTATACTCGTGATTCTCTGCAAATATGATAGGTGTCGGACATCACTTGTATAGTTTATTTTACGATTATGCGATATTTATCGGGAAGTTCAGGACAGTGAAGAAGTGAGTGAAGAAAAGTGGATTTCTAGGAGCGATTGCCGATATATTAACGTCAAAGTGATCAACGCGCAGATTGCCGAGGACATTGCCTGTGTTAGGATTTCGCATCTTTCAGGATATAGACTGATTCAATTCGAGGAATTCTTGACGGACTGAGCTGACTTCCCACCTACAGTCGGCTCCGTCGTCGTTGCCGGTCGAATCGCGTCTTACGGACAGGAAACCGGCAGGGTGGTTCGCGGCGGGACGGTAGGCGCGGACGCCCTGGCGACTGCCGGGGTGGTTTACCCGGCCGCGACGGCGACGTTGTTCCCTGGTCGGGTGCCAGCCGGACACCACCACCCCGAGTTCACCACCACGTTGGAGCTGGGGTTCCCGGCGCGCGGCACCACCGCCTCGATGGCGTTGGTCGCGCCGCCGCCCTCCTGGGCCTCGCGGGACCCCGGGGCCGCCCTGGGCGCAGCCGGCGGCGGCGGTGGTGGCGGCGGCGGACCCCTTCAGGTAGGCCCGCCGCCGCCGATGCCGCCCGCGCATCTGACGCCTTCGGCCACGCCGGAGGACATCACCTGTCTGGTGCCCGCCGGCTCGGTCCTGACCTCGAGGGACCCCTTGCCACCCAGTACCACTCCCGGAAGCCAGGCTAATAGTTCACAGTCCGGCAGCTCGCAAAATGATAAATCGCCGAACATCGAGTGCGTCGTCTGCGGGGACAAAAGCAGCGGCAAACATTACGGACAGTTTACTTGCGAAGGTGAGTCGCTCACGGCGTTTAAAAAGTGCATAAAAATGTCCTCGTGATTACGTTATGATTAGGCGATGACTTAATAGGCGTATATTTAGTGACATACTCGATTACTGTGGGGACTAACGTTGCGATAGTTGTTAGACATATATCTCTAACGATCATGTTGATCATTCGTGCGATAATAAGCTAAGACCTGTTGTCGATGACTGTACCATTGAGCGAATCGCAATGATATTTTATGATTTGTAGGCCGAAACAACAGGCGAACGGTAACAGGAAATAAGATTAAAGACATTAAAAACTCGCGTATTGAGAAAGATATAGTATATTATTGGAATACATAATACTTGCTTCTATTTCATCATATAACATGTGTATGATATGCAAAATTCTTTAAAATTGGATAGGAACTACGATAGAGTGATCGAAAAGTCGATTTGTTTGTTAGATTCTATTCGCTTGTCATATTCTCATTATTCGTCGCGATTGCACGCATACTCTACCTTAAGAAGTTCGAATATTACTGATAATCGACTCTGATTTGGTGATTTTTTTTCTAAATTATATTTTTTATGTGCAGAAGAAAAATAGTTTATGAAACGTCACACAAGAAACACAATGACAATCATAAAAGTGAATAAGCATTTTGTCCGCGATCGAGAACAGGGATCTGAGATCTCGTCGAAGATATTTCATGGGAGATTCCACGACAGGCGACACGAACGATAGCACGCGCGGTGAAATCGCACGGCGAGAATAGGGCGACCGTCGAAGTCTCTACCGTCGCGGTAGGTTCGCGCGAAAGCTTTCTTTTTCCTTCATGTGGAGGAGCGCGTGCACACGCCCTTTCGACGACTGTTCTCTCTCTGCCGTGAGTATCATGGGACGCGATGGGTATCCCCTTACCTGCGCGACCAATTTGTCACCACGCGAGGCAGAACTCATTCGCATCAGAATGCCCGACACCTATTTTAATGCTCGCGCTTACATTAATTTATTCAAGATGTGCATGAGAGAGGGAGGAACGGAAATGAGGGATGAAGGGGGGAAAGAAACGGCGAAATCCTGGGTTAATGAGAGGAAGAAAGGCCGTTACGAATGATAGAGGAAGGTAGGGAGTAGAACGGGCGGTAGAAAAAGAGAGGGGGAGAGGGGGGAGGAGGAGAACAAGAGAGAAGAAGAGAAAAAGAGTACATCGTGGCCATCGGGCGTGGAGAGTACGAAAAAACAAAGAGTCACCATTAATAACCCAGTGGGGTGTTCCCCGGAACGCTTACACGTCTGTTACGAGCCTAATAACGATGTAATAGGGCCGAGGAAATGAAGCGGGAGGAACGAGGACAGACGTCGAAAGGGAGAAGCGGGCGCGAGAGGGAAGGGTTTATCCCATTCTGGCGCCGATGATGACGGGGTTCGGTTCCGATGGAATGAGAAACAAATTGTTTTCACAGGCGGAAACAAATCCCAGCGGGCCGTCGAGAACGTGCGCGCGCGCGAGCGGCGAGTTATCGCGCGTATAAACCGTAGCGGCTAATTATCCATCGACCAGATGTATCGAGGATAACTAATTAGCCGCGCTGCGCCGCGCTGCTTGTCGTATCGCGCCGACGAATCTCGCGATTTGTCGATACAAGGGAAGCGTTCCGAACGATCTGTACTTTGATTTGTATGTTACACGCCTCACGTTTCCTTTCTTTACACGGATACGTATCGAGTTAAGTTCCGTGCCGTTCGACTTACCATCAAAATACGAGTGCGATTATTGTGACCGGAAAATAGGATTAAATATTAAATTAATTGTTATTTAACGTAACAATATTGTGTACAATGTTCAAATCAGACTTTATCTCGTTGACAGTGTCGTTCCCGTAGACAAGTCGAAAATAGGATTTATTTGCTCTTTCGTAGCGGTAACGATTCTTCTTTCTTTGGATTAAAATCCGAATTAATATTTTAGCAATACGGAATCTTCCCGTCAAACAATTTACTTAAAAAGAAGAAAGATTAATGGTTCTTCGATCTTAATTGAAGATTATAATGTAACAAAATTGTACAAGATTTTTTTTCTGATAAATAATCTTTGTTCTTAAGATAAAAGTATTTTTGAAATCTATTGATAGGTATTTTTTAAATTTAGTCTTCGCTAAAATGTCTAAGAGCGATTGGTCAGATATCTGCGTTAGCTTTCGTTATTTCGACACCGTCGTTTTCGCATTCGCGACGGAGAACAGCGAGCTCGGGCTCCTGCAACGTCCGTCCGTTAAATCATTTATACGAAGGCGAAGGATCGAAGGCTCGAGACGAGAGGAGAGTAACGAAGAGAAATGTCGCGACTCGGCTCGGACAGGCGAACGGACTCGGGTTAATCGAAATCTACAGCACCCTCGGAAATCAGGAGTTATATATCCTCCCGCGCGTCCGCCCTCTCTCGCACGCCCTATTATCCCGAATTACGCCTTATTGATACCAGATTGCCCGCGGTAATTTATATCTCGCGGGTGATTTAGTGCACTTCGAGGGCCTTGATTAATGACACACACAGCTATCTGCGGTTCCTACCTTCTTTTCGCCCTTCTTGCTCTCTACTTGCCCGATGCGTCGAAGCCGCAGCGAGACGCGTGAAAGCTTCAATCGCAAATTGCTAACGCTGGAGCGATGAGCCTCGCGTAAATTGCACGCATCAATTAAAAATTTATTACGGATAATGTTTGCACTTGTGACACAATTTGTTGACATTCCTGTCGTAGAATTCTTGCAGGTAAATACATGAAATGTTAATTAATTATTTACGGTCTTACGTCTTCGAGACGTCGAGTCATTATCGTGATATCCGCGATAAATTATATTAATGATCTGCATGGAAAACATTATGGATTCGTTCTGTAGCTCGGAAATAATCTTCGCACACGTGCGTTTCTATGCTGAAATAATTTAAAATTCATATGCGGTCTCTCTCGCATTGAAACGTTTCAAATTAATCATTTTGACATGAATCTCGTATAACAGCCACTCTCATCCCTGAGACGATAATTAGATGATATCTGCCTTTTATTAAGACGGAGAATATATTATTCACTTCGCTTAATCAAAATTATTTTTACCGGGCGTTAAAACGGTACGTTTTGCTTTCGTGCCCCCTCGAGGAGTCGAGGGATACCGGTGTGCGCCGTCGCCGTCGCCGTCGGACCGACAACTCCGACAAGTATAGCACGAGTTACGCGCGGAGTATCCCATGCGAGTTCATAACATTCTTCTATTTACCGCACATTATCCCTCTCGCCGCGGAGTGGTTCCGCATTTCTGTGCTTAGCATTCATCGCTCGCTAGACGTTACCGCAGGATCGAGCCTATTTGCGGTAACCGACAGCGAGGATCGGGCTATTGAAATCTCGTTAGGTTCACTCGGTGTATTGCCCTCGACGGAGACGAGACCGTGCGTGGGATCTGGCACGTAACACGCCTGGATATCATGCGGAAATCATGGGATACTGAAGCTGACCGAGCGAGCGAAGACGAGACAGACAAATGGATGGATGAACCTGCTCGGCGGCGAGCCTCGATCGATTCGAGCAGATTGAAAAAGTACTTTGTTCCGATTGATCGGTATTGAGATTGCTGATATCCATAAAGTGCCTCAGCGTTAGAACAAAATAATGTGGGAACAATCGTTGCCGTTTTGTAATTCATAAGCAGGTGGAAGATAAGGATATATTGTGTACATGATCGTCTGAGGCTTGTGACTGTAATAATTTCGATAAAATTTAAAAGTTTATAATAATATTTCGATATAATTTATTGAAATAATTTTCTTTTTGTTACATAATTGATATCTTTTTCATTGTTGCAAAGATTTTGAATCTGCTTTTTTATGCACATAACAAGCAAAAGCTTTAAATGTCGCTACTTATTTTTTATTGCGCAATTGATTTTAAGTTTCATTAAAAAATAAAATATGTTCTCTTATCGCTTCACGTCGTGGAATACTATTGACATTTCTTGCTCTAACGATAATAGTCTCATAATATTGCAGACATACATAAAATATGTGTATTGATTTAAAACATGAACTCGTGCTTTTCGAATGCGAGTTACTTCATCAATGTCATTTTATATCCACATTATTTAATCCGTTTAGAAACAAAAATACACGAAACCGTATGTTTCATAACTAACTATTAATTATTACATCGCACGTCGTATTATCTGCAAAATTTACGGATCTATTCGGACACTTAAAATCCCAAATTATCCGTCGCAGGGATGGGCGAAGCTGTCGGGCAATTAAAGCATGTCGGCGCATCGTCCGACTCGATTATTGCGGCGTGCGCGCTCGCGATAATTGCTTCCGTGTACAATGTGTAAACCGTTTCCGGCGGCTCGGCTAAACCGCGTGTAATCTGTGCACCGTGTAACGACGAATTTCACGAATTGCACCGGCCACGTCGGCCAGATGTCGGCTGACCACCATCGCGCCCGCTCGCTCGGAGTACGCGGAAATGCATCCGTGTGAGGGCTGCAACCAGTCGGCCGCGTCGCGTTTCCCGAAGGGCCTGTTCTCGCCACGCGAGATAATTGACGGTTGAGTCTGCCGGAAGAACCGACCGACTTTATTCGATGAACGAGTTAGTTACAATACCGGCTATTAATCTGCGGCCGCGCTTATAATGAATTGATCGTATTTTTTTACGAAAGAAATAATCTAAGAGGCCTTACACGCTTTTCATGTATCAAGTAACGTTTTAATAAAATATAGATACCTATCGGCTTGAAGGCACAATTTATCGTTACGTACATTTATTTGATTAGTATTTGATTTTATCTTTAATAATTAAATATCTGATAAAATCTAAAGGCAGAAAATTGATTTATCAAGAGAGTTGGATTCTTTAACGATGTTGCTCAGCTCATTTTAGCGTTTATATGTTACATTTATTCTACGATCACAGAAGATGTAACTTATTATTATTCACTCTTTTGTAAAGTAGAATGTTTAATGAGATCTCAATTACATATTAGGTGGTTTCGCATTATTGGCGATAAAACTTTTAATAATATATTCGCCTGTTTCTCGCATCCACGTTGAATTGCTATAGGCGTTATACTGCCGTCGGTCGGTTGGTCGGTCGCGTGGCGGAAACTGTCGCCAAGATACAACCAGATATCCTAATGAACCCGGGGCTTCTCTAATTACTCGCCCTGCAATGCACCCGATACGGCCCGCCGGAATTCCTCGGAGTGAAACGATCGTCTTCGTGCATCCGCAAGCCTTCTCGTGAATTTACACACGATCTTTCAAAGGGCTCTTTTGTTCTTTTCGGTACACGTCTTTTTGTTTGTTAGATGAAGCGAAGGAAACATTTTGTTTTGAAACGTATCATTACGAATTATTATTCTTTTATGCCCTCCACGCATATATTATTAAAATCTATAAGGTAGTTATTGCTTTATAAATATACAAGATATCCTGGATGTTCAGGAAAAATTAAGAGAACATAGTTTCTGATTAGAAATCATTTAAGACAATATCGTGCAAAATAAAATGAAATGAAATGAAATTAAGATACTTAAATGAAAGAATTATATAGAAATATCTCGCTTTACGCTTAGCTTAATCCAAGTTGTTACGCAAACGAAAACCCGGATAATAGAAGAGTGATAACAAGCGCCTACTCTAGAGAAATACGAAAAACACGGTGTGGTGTGATACCGCGACGAATTAACGTCCGATACGGTCGATGTAAAATCGTCATGGTGGAAGCGAGGGCCGAACCGGGTTAAGAGTTGGACCCTTAATTGAGCGCTCGAGTTACAGCGGCGAGTCACTCTCTCCCCGGTGTACCAATTACAACCGCGGTAACGATATTTACCCATTGCCGGAGCTCTCTCGCGCCTATCCGTGGCATTAGCGGTGCCGTAATAACACGGTTAATCCGGCGATAATTTCTGTTCGCGGTAATCTTAATTGCCCGGAACACCGCGAATTCTCTCCCTCGTCCCGCGTAGGAGGCAAACGCGCGCGCGTTTATACCCACGTCGGCCTTTCTACCCTCACCGTGAAATGGGGTTTGATTGCGCCGGCAGGGGTGACTGCACGAGAATGAAGAAAGGTCTCGGGATAAACGAATGTCGAAGAAGTTTATCCGCGACAGGCGTCACGTGCGTATATCCAGAATCAAAAGTGACAAATTATTTTCTTGACATCATGCAGAGATCTAAGGATTTGCAGGATGTCCGCGCACATTCAATGTAAATAATCGCGATCTCTCTATAATTGCAACCGGAAGTTATTTTAGTTATTTATGCGAGGAAGAATTTGCCATCAAGTTTATGCGGAAAATTTGCGTGTGTTAGGATTCGAGTCATTTTTCTCGTTCGACGTGTTTGTCGTCAGACTCGTCCCGATTGACCGGGCAAATTGACGATAACTCGCAGCCGTTTGACATCGTTTGACATCAAAATCAACTCGCCGACGTAATAAAGCGATCGCCGACAATCAGGCCGATTACGCCAATGAACGTCCAATGCGGAACGGTGCATCGGCGCGGCGCGTTCCACCGATTTCTTCCCAATGAGACGCATCGCCGACGATAGTCGACGATGGTCGTTTGCTTTTCTCGTGCGCGTCGACGCGGAGACGCGATCGCAAGCGATCGAGGAATCGAATGACGACTGCCAGGACGACTTCTCGCGCCAGGCTCGCGCTCGTTAACGCGTTTTCCGCGACATCATGCTGATTACATAAGCGCCGTGCGCCGATTGGCACGTCGATCGGCACGCGTTACACCGGTTATGCGTTCCGGAATGGGATAGTCGCGAGATTCCGCGAGTAACAGGTGCGACAGCGACGTTGAGAGCAAACGTCTGAAGGACCATGAGGAGCGGTTAAAGCAAAGCAGAAAACGTGTGTATTATAAATAAGATGAGTGCAACGTCTTTTGCTAAAAAATGTTGTTTTCTTTTTCTGCACGGAAAAAATTAGCTAAATTTAGTCGTAAAATATGGCTAATTAACATTTTTTGCGGCGAAAGTTATAATTTTGCAATAGTAGCAAAACCTTTTTTTCTTGCTGATGCAAAAAATATAGCTCTCGCTGCAAAAAATGTGTTATCCATATTTTACGACTATATTAGCAACAGTAGCTGATATTTTTTTGTGTGTATTTATTTTTGAAACATCTTAATTAAGTTTTTGTTAATAT
This sequence comes from Temnothorax longispinosus, assembly GCF_030848805.1. Lineage (NCBI taxonomy): Eukaryota > Metazoa > Arthropoda > Insecta > Hymenoptera > Formicidae > Temnothorax > Temnothorax longispinosus. The sequence goes on from NC_092366.1 coordinate 3,206,748, forward strand.
TTTAGCTTTATAATTAAACGTTTTAAAGAAGATATTTCAGACGATACTATTTGAAGTTGTTCAACCGAAAAATATTAAACGAGCTTAATGGTGAATAATTATTTACTATATACGATCCTGTTAATTTGCTATTGTATAAAAATAAAAAAAATTACTTAACGGTGCAAGGATAATGCAGGAAAGGAAAACTTTATTTATATATGTTTACAATAATCTCTACTAGTTGTCATTAAAGTTAAATAATATACAAAAATAATTGATAGGATTGAAAAAGAATAAATTCTAACGTATGAATATACGTAATTGGATTGGGAATATGAATGCTAAATTTAATTTATACAAACCTGCTGTTTAGAAAAAAAAGGATAACTTACTTTAATTACTATTTTGATTTATTCTGAAAGATACACGTAGGCGATATCAATTCACTGACATGAAAATAGGGATAGCTGGCCCTGCGAAATATTCGTAGCGATATCGAACGCACAGTTGTTTCCGTGGATGACGGGAATGAGCTATAATTAAAGCGGTGGCCAAGTCATTATGCCGTACCGGCGATAAATTACGACTTTTACGAGGCCCCGAGCAAGGCCGCGCGCCAACGCGCCCAAAGAGAGGAGCCTCTCGCCGAGGAATCGAAAATGACGAGGATGGCCCACCGTCGGCGTCAACGAATCATAAGGAGCGGATGGGAGAGGGGGAAAATGAAAAACGCACGCACGTTTACACGCTGTGAGGTATAAATTACCGAAGATCGTGAAGCTCGACGTCGAGATCGTCGTCCGACAAGACGAATTTCTTTCATTCGTTTAATACCCTTCTCCCTTCGTGACAGGGCTAACGGGCAACCGTATAGAACCCCTTGAATACCGAAAATACCGTATGGAACGTGACATCGGATAATCGATAAGACGGAGTGTCGGAGCGACTCTCCGGACGCTCGCACATCCCTGCGCGTAAATATTTTGATTAATGATCCCGCGAGGACTGTCTGGTCCGGTCCGGTTCGGTCCCGGGACCCCGCAACGGCCCGATTCCAAAACCGGATACCCTTTCGCGTCCCCTTCGCGTCGGAGATCTTCCTTCTGCACCCCTCCCTTTCTCGCTACTCGGCCTCGTCCGATTGACGATTATCGGTTTTCGTCTTCTCTCTCTCTCTCACTCCGCTATGTCCTTTGATCCTGATCATCTCCTCAATAGATAGTCGCAAACGTGTTTCAAGGAGGCTTCCTAGGGGTCACGTGGACAGACACGATGCCGACGGGGTCCTGGGAAAGACCTCGGGCGTTGTCCTCGCGGTCGGAAAAACTGGTCGTCGGTCAACTGACCGTGGATAATGCGAACCCTTCGCCGGCACCTTCAACCGCGTTAAATGTCCCGTCGGGTATTATCTCGCCGGCCCGAAACAACGCCCCGGACGACCGAAGGCGTTAGCGCTCCGAGACCAGTTCGACCTGTTCGAACGCTTGCGTCCGAATTTCGGAAGGTCTTACCGGTCTCTATCCGGAGAAACGTCCTCGTGAGTGCCGGACACTCGATCGCGTCAAGGACCAGGGATCTGAGTATTCCCGCCGTAAATTAAACCATTCGTTCATCGGCGATCCCGAACAATCCGAACGATATGCGGCGATGCCCCCTTCAGACGGATCCTCGACTATCGCTTGAGATTAGGCGTTTCAGACCGACAGAGAGAGAGAGAAAGACAGGGAGAGAGAGGGAGAGGGAGAGCGAGATGAACATTAATCTGCCGATTACAGGAGCCCGGGAACCTCCCATTCCAAGTAGCACGACTGGTACAAGATTCCCTGTCTTTGGTTATTGCGCAATAGTCATTCGGGATTCGACCCTGCGTTTTCGCAGGCGTAAGTTTAACCCTCGAATCCCATCGAATGCCGACCTTGAAATTAGGATGACCGTTAATTAAGCGATGATGGATATTTACAGCTCGACTGTAGCGAACCAGATGGTCCAAACGCTACCTCCGTCGAAAGCTGACGACTTAAGGTGGTCTTAAAAAAAATCAGAACGATATCAGATTGATTATTACGTTACCTCCGATTTTGAGAACTCCAGAGATAGTTTAATCGATCAATATTGCGTGCACGTTAAATCTAATTGATTCAACGACGATCCGTAGATCAGAGATGCCGACTATCCGTTTCTGGTATCATATGCTACCGAGTGCCGACTTTTAGGTTTGTGTTAGGTTAATATTTGCCGACAGCTTAGGCTTGTGTGTGTTGGGCTAATATTTCCTACGCTTCGAGAAAAAATTCTGGGAGTTGTACAATTATCATAAGTTAGGCTATTTATTCATGTGCGTATACTCCTGACCTTCGATTTCTTACGATCTTTGATGCAAAACTTTTTTAAGCCATGTTATTTGACATCTGACATACATATTCGTCCCGTAATTTTAATGTACTTGCTTGTGTCTTTTTGCGAATACCTTTCTTGTTCGTTTTACATTTATGCAGTTGACGATTGTCTAATTATTGATTTTTTTAACTTTTAAACTCTTACGCAATTCTATATGTAAAATAATTAACGAAAGTGTGTATTTTTTTTAACAAATACGATTCATGAACGACTCGAAATTTTACGTGTAATGCTGGGTCACATTATCAGCATTTTCAATTTCCATATTATTAATTCACCTATGGGATGAAATTTTTAATTATGTGAGATTAAATTTCACATAATCATTTTTTTTTCAAAAACGTTCATAAATCGATAAGCGAGTTGTACAATTTTATGAATGAGCTCCGGATCCAATCCGTGCTGTATTCTTCCATGGTGGCGGTAACGCGAGGCATTGTTTCACACGCTGCCCGCGCTGCACCCTGTCATTATCTCTACCACGGAACCACCCCCTTATTTTCGAGAACACCGACTTTCGACACACCTGTGTGTCTCTGTGTTTTTGCGATACATTTTCGGTGGATGCAATTGAGCGTTCTCCAGCTGCGGTGAGCCACCACGCGGCCTTGAACACTCGTCCTTGCACTCCGCAAGAGCGACGAGAGTTAGATGTCGTTCCCAGAGGATATAGCCGATCACATTTATTTTCATTTGTTCTCGAAGAACTGCACGGGGGGAGTGTCACTGTGAATGAAATCGTGATGTAGTTACGATGGGAAATGCCGGTCAAAGCGCGTGCGAACAATTGACATTTGTATCTTGACAATTGTGCTTCCGGATTATTTATTGAATCAAATAATTGTTCACTAAGCTCATTCTAAGTCGTTAACTAAATATAATGCTGTCTTATTTGCTTGGCAAGATTACAATTTTGTGTAATCTTCAATGTAAACATAACACACGCGATATATTTATATTAATTACATTACAAAATTATATATCTGATTTAATTAAAAAGTGGAGGAAACAAATTTAGAATTTACCAAGATAATTCATTATTTTATCTTTGAAGGTCCATATTTCAGACAGAATTAATTGCGTCCATAGAGCTAATATGTAGAATTAATGCAAAATTTATTATTAATACATCAAAATTAATATAATCAAATTCCAGAAATGCTCCCGTGGGACCACTCACATTTCGAACAATGTGTCGTTACACGACGAGCGAATTCCACGTGGACGTACGTGGCCGACGCAAACGTTACTTAAGAATGTCCATGCGATTTTGATTATAGTAATTACGCGCGGCACGGGTAAACTGGTCTTTAAGACAGAGATATTATTTTGTCGTGGAGTGACGTCCATTCTGTACGAGTCACGTTACACCTTTGAGAATGTAGCGATCGCAGAGAGCGTATATTATGTGCTACGGCTTTTTATCCCTTTACTTTATTCAGCCGGACCCTTTTCCATCCCCCTACGTGCATTAGCAAATTATAAAGCCAAACTGTTTTGGCATAATTACGCGAACAATGGCGAATGTAACGAACGGGGAATAGGATGAGCGAGGGCATATTTTCAGAAACGATTAAAAATAATTGTCTCGTGGAAATCTGGCTCGATGTGTTTCACGATGTTACGAATAGTCAGATAAACAAGTGCAGTCCAAAATGTGTCGAGAAATTCAAGTTATTTATCCTATCGATGTGTCCGTGGTACATATACCCGCGTATACGCTACGTACAATGAAACATTTCCGCTTTTATGATTTTATTTCATAAAATTGTTTTTGTTTTGAATTTTATTACCAGTGAAAGTGAAAGTTGTTTCTCCGTGATTTTGTGATAGCAAAAGAGTTAACTCCTGCATTCTCACGCTTCGATTTCTTACGTAAAATATTTATGTATTTAAAATTCTCGAGAATTTCTTATAATTTAACGGAAAATATATCTGAAGATTATACAATGAGCCAGAGGCACTCACGTCAAAATAGCGAAAATTCTTTTTCATTTTTAAGGCTTGTAACATGTCATGGTATTTTAATTTTGATATGTATACGTAACGGGATATCTCCAAGTATTATTAACCTTCTCTTCTCTCTACCGCGTTGAGTTCGCCATTTATAAATACACCGAAAAGTTTCGCTGTTCTCTTCAGGGTGGAAATTTGATTCCGGTGGGGCGGTTTGAGGTACAACCGCGAGGGGCTTCCTCTCTTCTTCGTGGTCTCGCGCTCCCTTGCGCCTTAAGCGAGTCTTTACGCTTACTTATGGACTTACGTTTGGAACGACGCGCGGAAGGAAGAAGCCGGAGCGACCCGCGGGCTAATCGTTCTAACAAGATCATACTATATTATTCCGACTTTGCTAATCTTTATTAATCTCATTTCCACCTGGGGCGTACGTTTCCGCGGTGAGTACGAGTGTTTCGCGAAAATGAAACAGCGAGCGCCTTCGTGAGGGGCCTCCGGCGTCTCGATTGACGTGATCACGATGTGATCTTGCTTTGATATCGGTATCATGAAAGATACAACGTCATAAAGAAAAGCTGCAGTTGCTTAACAAGTAAAAGATTTGTTGCACAGATAAAGAAACTCGGACAATTTTTATGTGTTCTCTGATGATAACTTTGTATTTAAAATATAATAATAATAGAACAGATATGATAGAAATTTTTTATAAAAAAATTAATCGGACATTGCAATGCATTCTATAGCTTGTTCAATTAATTTGCAAATTTCTAAAAAATAATTTTTATATTGATAAAGGGAAATGAGATAAATGATAATTTATGGACTTTGAACATTTTAGATTTTTTTCTCTGAACGTTTTAACATTGTAAATTATAGACTCGGTTTACTTATATTTTCTGATGTCTTCAATTATACACTTATTAGGCTATCAATAATTACCAATGATTATGCAGGTATATAAGATTATATTGATGAATACTTATATTTATTTTGACATCTAGGCAGTTGTATCTGGATATTTTAAAACCATTCAGATGTGAATAAGAGCACGTCGCACGGTGCGATTACCTCGAAGGCGTTACGTATGAAACGAAAGTAGAGTATATGATATTCGTCGCTATGCGATCGAGGTAACGTTCTGGAACACAAGGCCTGAATCACGGCGATTCACGGCGCGACGTGCCGTTTGATCTCGCTAAGACGCTCGCTAAACACTATCTTACACGGACAGCGTATCCCCAAGAGTCGGACTTTCTAATCGGTAACTACGCGCGCTGCTCGATATCGTCGAACAACGTTTCATCTCTCAGAAGAGAATCTCGACATGTATTTCTCGATCATTGCAGTCTCGAGGATCGGGGGCATAGGTAAAAGCGGCAGTTCGTCGACAGGACGCACGAAGATATTCGTGGCTTCTCTTTCAACGAACGAAACTTCTTATAACTATATCCACGTCGCGCTATCTGGCAAACTGTAAAGGCTTATCTGCGAAACATCAAAACCGAGAGATTTCCTTAGCATAGTAATCTTCGTCGGTAAAAGTGACTTCAGGAAATGCGATTAAGCCAAATGTGAAAGTGAAAAAGATTAGAATTACATTTGAAAGAAAGCTGCGATGTATATAGAAATATGTATAATGATTCAATTACTCGGAAACCTCGAAGACGAAACAAACTTTATTAATATACGTGTGTGCTGCTTGGTCTATTTGTTCATATGCGAAAAAAAATGTAAATAATTTTTCGAAGTAAATTTGTAGGGAGAAAAAAGACAAAAGAAAGAGAGAGAGAGAGAGAGAGAGAGAGAGAGAAATAAAACGGTTGATGTAAGTTATGTTTCCTTCTACTCGGGAACGACGCAATGTGCCGTGTCTTGGGTAGGCTCTGGTTGTTCCTAAGAGCATGCACCGGCGGCAAGGTCTTACATCGCCAGGACGTCGGACACGGCACTGCGTCTGTACGTGTGTATATACGCGCCGGGCATAGAATTACCAAGGCGCGACTTACCTGGACGCATCCTCTGTGACCAATTATCCTGCTAACGAACCCCGCGCTCTCGCACACCGCCGCTATCTAGCCGCCGCTCCGCCGTCGGTCTGGTCGGGCTAATTAATTATAACAATGTCGTTAATTTTACGCGACCGAGTCGAAACGTTACTGACCGAATCGCGCACGAATTCTCTTCCTACACAGTAAACTCCTATCAGTCCGCTCTCACTGTTAAAAAGCCGAGGTATTGCGAAGGGTCCGTAATAGAATTTGTGGAAAATGGTGTATTTAGAGAGTAAATGATGAAAAAATACTATTAAAAATAATTAAATATTTTCTTTTTATAATTATGGGGATTTGATTAGAAATATATTTCGTCGTACATTTATTTTCTAGACCTCAACACTTAGTTAAAGAGCAAATTAATGCTATTAATTTTGGATAGATAATACTTTATTTAAAACTACCATGGAGAAAGAGATATTTATAAACGTTGCACTAAACAAAATGTCTAATACATATATTCGATGCTTTAATTTATTATTATACAATAATGAAAAAGTATAATACAATTAGTTTGCTAATCTTCCTTCCACAAAAATGTAATTGTATTTTAATAGAAGAAATGTATTTATTATTTTTAATGACTTACTATATTTAATACGTATCACATTTTAGGGATACTTAAAATCTATCAACATTTCTCACGCAAAGTAATGTTTTCCTAATAGATTTACATGTCTCGAGCACAACAAACCGGAAACGTTTGCTAATTCCCTCTATCGCCTTGTACCTCCCAAAGGACAAATAATTAAGAACGTAGCATGCGAAACGAGATCATAATGAAGGGAAGCTCGTGATGCAGCAGTTATAATGTATAGAAGAGCGTGGTCCGCTATCGTTATCCCTTGGCCTTAATACCACCGCTTGCGCATATCTTGTCGGTCTTATTATTATAATTACCGTCATTATTCGCCACAAAGTCGCTCGTTCCGAACGTCGTGACTCACGTCTCGTCGCGAGCATCGCCAACGACGATCGCTTTGCGATCGATTCCGCTGCGCTTTCGACGATATCAGAGCGATTAGCGCCTCATCCTGCGTAAAAAGCGAAAAGGACGAAATGTAACACGTATCTTTATCTATCGATTAACGATGACGATATATACCTTCGATCATTATCCGGACATGTGTGAACCTTGATTAATAGAGCGCGATTTACCTTTTCTACACCTAGAATCATATATCGCTTGATTAGTACATGTCATTAAGAACAGTTTCTGCATTTTGATGAAATACCTCTAACTGGAAAATAATTACGAGGTAAACGCGAAAACTTATTATTATTTTTGTCATGATACGCGGCAATGAAATAATAACGAATCATTTCCGCATTTTTTTTTTTTAGACAGCAAGTATATTAATATAAAGTTATGTAATGCAATCATTATAGAAACCGGTATATCGAGGCAAAACAGAACGCATGATTATAGAATTAAATATAATAGTCAGTAGATCTACAACTCCAGGTATGTTTATGTTTGCAAATACTTGTGGATATTCCATATATCCTTCTATCTTTTAATGCAAATTATTTTTACGAGACTTTTTTATTTACAATAATTTTTAATTTTTTGTTTTTACAACATTAAGTATTCAAAAATATATTATTTATAAAAATTACTAAAAATTTTAATTTTAAAGTAAAGATATATAATGTTATAATAAAATGTTAGAGGGACAGTAAAAGAAATTATTTCTGTTATTAAAATGCGGATAAAATAAGATGAAGAGTATGGTGTATTCAAGAACTTGTTCTAACAAATTTAGAACAAATTTAATAGATTTTATTCTTTTCATCAGCAACTTATCACATCCACAATGTCCAAAGTCTACGAATGCCAAAGCGTTTTGCGAAGTCACGGCATCGCGACAGTGCAATCATGAGTCACGATCAGTCAATTCTCTTTGGCATAATCGCGTATCATGGTCCGTTTGACTCGTGTCTCATCGCCGATGACGCTACGTAGCGTGTCTTGCAATTTTTTTCAGGAAAAATCGCGAATTTTCGTGTGACTCATCGCGCGCGAATCCTTAATTAAACCGCTTAGGAGACCGTTAATGATGATCCTCTGAAACGTTGAATCGCGCGACGTCTTCGGGATTACTAAGCAATTGTGTACGCATAATGACAAGCGGAAACGCTTGTTGCAAGAAAAACGTGCACGGAACACCTGGTGGTTTGTTGCCACAATTATAATGCTTACTTCGTACGACTATGATTAGGAAGATAGACATCTTTTTCGACTTTTTCGAAAATTGTTGGTTTACTAAACCTTCGCAAATTCAATGTATGTGAAATAATCTTCTATATCTAATGTATTCTGTACCTTAACTTAATGAGAAGAGATATAATCAATATTTTATGTTACATATAACTATATATATCTACTAAGAAATGAAATATTTAAACTCGAAATTTGTAAAATCAAAACGATAAAGTCAAAACGAAATTGGTACATTAATTTTATTTGAAAGATTTCTATAATTTTTATTACGTGTAATTGGCCGTTTTTGATGAAAGATATTGCTATAGTATCGAAGCAAATTTCACAAAATTTGGTATTGCCGAACGAAATTTTGATTGCACTTCGGGTATTGCACACGTTACAGCAAGCTAAAACAAATATCGTCATTTGTTTAAAGAGAGATTAAAAAGAAACTCGAGGAGTTAATATTTTCTCATCACTCTCTCCCTTACGTGTTTCACTACATTCCATTCTCAGATTCCCTTTTCCGACTCTCGCGCACATTCCTGGATCCTTTTTACTCGTCTCTTCGCGAGCATAGTTATTTTCTCGCGATCTTCTCATATGAGTCGCTTGCTTCTTATTGAGACGCAATGTCGAGCTGTCTAGCATATTTTATCCTTTTTTTACTGGATTCTTATTCTAGTCTCTCGACTAGATTAACCTGCATGAGTAATACTTATCAAGCTTATTATACAGATAAAAGTTAAACATAAATTTATTTTGACTAAAAAATATATAGGCATGTACAATTATAGGTTTTAAAAAAGGTTAAGAAATAAACAAGATAAATAACAGGAGAAATAATCAAAACATAATTACATGAAAGAAGATGACTTTTTATTTTGCTATTTTTATTTTTTTTTTTATAAATATAAACGTAACAGTTATTCGCTCAATAGTGACGGATATATTATTATTGTCAACTGAACGATTTGTAACTTTATTTCCATTCAAGTTTCATGCAATTTTCTTTACTCAATACTCCTTGAGCTTTAATTTCGCTAATTTTTCCTGTTCTTTTTACGCATATCGAGGATAATGCCGCGCGTCACGGCGAAGTGCGAATCGATCAATCGCTGCACGTTTCACGCGTCAACGAGAAATGACATCGCGTCAGTTCTGCGACGTAATTACCGTGGCGACTGGCAACGCGACCTATTAAAACTAAATCAACTTCTCATTAGGCGCGGCAATAAGTCGATCTAGCCTTCGAAGACCCTCCAGGCGGCATCTTTTTTGCGGGGTGATGGCTACGAAAAGCAATAGCGAAGCGCTGGCTACGTAATGTTAATAAACCGTAAACGCGCCGTGCTCGTTCTTTCGTCACAAATAGGATCTTAATTAAGAGAATCGATCGAATATTTCAGTGACTTAATCTTGGCTTCATCTTCAATCATTTTCTGCACAAAAATTTTCTTACGTACGAGAGGGAACATCGCAGTTATTGAGAATTGATTATACCTAGAGCTAAATCGGGATTGAAAGAAAGCAAAGAAGTCATTTTGACTTATGCAACGGAAAATTTTTGACGTATTGTTTTGCGATGCTCGGTAATAACACTCATTGTCAGTGATCACACAACATATACCTAATGTATGCCGCAACAATGAGCGCACATAATTTACTGTCTACAGCACTTTGTATAGAATACTGAGAATAACACAGAATACTGTATACACAGTGTCTGTAGAATAGTACAATTTGCTTTATTACACAGCGTCATTAAATTTAAACTTTAAGTCATTTCTTAAACAGCGGGCCTCTCTAGAAGGCAATGCATATATCCTTTGATATCCAAGTACTTTTGCTCCACCGTTGAGAGCCGATGCCGTACGACATCGTTCTGCCGGAAAAGATTAAGAGAGCGAAGGTATATCCGCCGGTTCTTTCCATATCGACGATCGCGAAAGGTTTGTCCTGTGCCGAGAGTTGGCACTCGGAACGCGCCGTGCCACGAAGGACTAGCCCGAGCAATGAAAATTCAATGACGCGAGCAATTTGAGCTCGCGGCGAGCAGCTCGCAAGCTACAATCTGAAAGTATAAACGGTAGTTGTGCGCTGCGCGCGCGCGCGAGCGAGCTTTCTCTCTTTCTCTTCCTTTCTTACTCCATCTCTCATCTCTTCGTCGTATTCGCTCAGTGTTTCTTGCCCTCTCCCGTCTCCGTCTCTCGTTGCTCTCTCGCTACCACAGTGCTCACATATACTGCGTGGTCGCCGGTGGTTGGCTCGCACAGAATAATCGCGTAATTTGCGTGTAACGATGCAATTTGTAGTTATGGCGACCCGGCTCTTTTTCCGTCTTCTTTTTTCCCCCCTTCGCTCGTTCTTCGTTTTTGCCGGTACCGACGACATCGACGTCGGCAACGACAGGAATAACGGCAGCGACAACGACACGACGACGTCGAACACCAAGGAGCTTAAGCTTTAAAGATGAGAAGGACTCGTAGATTTAGTACGAACCTGAATCGCCTTTGATCTCTCTTTGGCGAGCTTATTTTCTCATTTAGCATCGACGAGGAAAATGGAGAAGCCGGAGTCGCGATCGTTAGTTTAGGAGTCGCGATAATAACTTTGATCTTCATTACAATCGTAATTTTGGGTGTATTAACTGATGAAAAGTATTTTTTATACTCTATACAAGTACAGAGATTAAACGATTTACAAATTTAATTAGTATGATCTTAATTACATCAATGTTTATCTCAATTTTTATCGATACTTTTTTAATTTATTTTGAATTGTTAAAATTGCATTAAGTATATTTATATTTCATCAAAATCTCTTAATTTTTTTTATTTATAGCTTGATAAAGAGTGACCATTTTTCATCTCGATATTATGCTCCGAAAGACGCATTTGATGGTTTATTCCCAGATCACGGCGCGGCGACTCACGCTTTACTTACGCTATTGTTTGTGACCGATATCGCGTCCTCTATCTCGACGACGAGACGGATGCCTCCGCGGATTCACGCAAGAGAACGAGAGTATTAGTAAGCTCGCGAATGACTTACGGACCGCGGCAAGCGAAATCACCTCTTTATCTCGATTCGAAAGTTCGTGCGCAGCGGGCGTTCTGTTACGATATAAATTGCCGACTTAGCTGCGCTAACTATTTATCTATATGTATACACGCCGTGCCATCGATCGTGATAGTCGACTTCGCTACACCTAGACCCGTTCCTCTGGCGAAGTCGTACTTATAATCCTTATGAAGTACGCTGCGATCTTTTACGTCGTCGTAGTTCCTACCCGCGTGGATTCCATCACCTTTCGTTGGAATAATTTTACGTGAATTTCTGATAAAAAAAATCACATATAATAATTATGCATCTTGTCAGCATTTAAGAAAATTATTTAAATCGATTATAATAAGAATTATCGAGTGTCATAATTAACTGACTTAAATGAATTAAATGAATATTTATTTATAATACTTGTGAATCTTAAGAATATGACGTAAATAATTGAGTGACGTTAATTGGAATGGAAATTTATACACAGAACACTACTATAAAACAAATCAATATTAATTTTTCAAAAATTATGTACAAGTTGCATCAATGTATCCGCAATTATAACATCACATTTTATTAACACAAAATAAAATATACACGTAAAAATAATCACAAGACTGTGATATATACTAATAATGCGGTTCCATCTTTTACTTTTAGCCTTCAGTTTTATTTTTAAAGAATTAACTTTTAAAATCGGATCTATAAAAACGTTTCATAATACTCTCTTTTCCCCCAAATACAAGATTTCTATCAAGCCTTGAAACTCGTTTTTTATCACTTTGTACATCCTTGTTTTATTATTAGGATAAATCTACTAATATAAACACTTCCTGCAGAGATACCTTCGATTTTGTTCCGTCGGTGCTCGCACGCAGGTGCGCGCGCGCATTCTATCCGGCGGGGTCTGTTTTAATTAAAATCAACCGCGTGGCCCCGATCACCTTTTAACCCCTGGTACCGCGCGCGCGCGCACTGGCTGGCGCTGGTCTTGCTCACGTGCGTGTCCCACGTGTTTTTACGACGCGGAATTATTGCTCGCCTCGCTGTTTATTAAATTGAATTGTGTCGCACCGCGTCGTCACCCCGTGGCAGTGGCTCTTTATCGGACTCCTTTCTCTCCTGCCGCTCCATTACCACCAGCAATTAACTAACCGCTCATTAGGAAGCCGCGTGCACGACCATTCGCGCGCCAATCAAAGAACGGCCGACCTGTCGGCTCGCTACGATTATAATTGCGGTACGTTCGTCTTCGCTGTTTGCAGTTTTCCACGAATAAAAAGATGATACTGCCGGAAGAGTTAAAATGATTAATAATAAACATTCAAGAAAAATGAAATAAAAAATTTTATCTTGCACTAAAAAATATTTTGATCTTTAAGTAATGAAAATGGATCGATTTTTAAATAATCCTTGCAGTTTGTTTTAGTTTTGCCCCAAAAATGTTATCCTTTAAATACACTAATAACGAAGAGTTGTTAAGAAATAGACTGTGCAAATACAGATTGAAGTCATCTTGATTCTTGGTTGACATCTAATCGATTGCATATTATGAACTTACGTAAATGGCATGATTAAACTATTTAATTTGAGAAATAAATTTTTAAATCAATTCTTTCTTAACGATAATAGTTTCGACAAGATTTTGCTAATTTCTACGACCGCGCACTTCGTGAAATTCTCGAGATGATCGATCGCATCAACTCTGGAGTGATATCCGGATATGAATCCGGAGTAATGCGGCGAAAACTCATCGTCTGTATACCGTGGAGTATCGCGGCGAAGAGGAGAGAGCGTGGAGTACTCGATCTCAGCGGGACGGCTACTAATAGGATTTTCGTGATCAAGTCCGTCGGCACTTTCGACTCGGCTGACTCCTCATTCCCATAAAGGAGGCAGCCCGCGATATCTGCCTATATCGAGCGTCGCGCGTGTGTGCGCGGACCGCCATTGTGCCACAGATCGTGGATCCGCCGTAACTTAGATCCGCGCTCCCTACGTTGACCTCAAGGTGCATCGGTCTCGTTGCAACGTGCATGTTACAGAATTTGCGTAATCACGTATCATCGGTCCGAGGCCTCCCCCCGCCGTTCCCGATCCGCGCACGTTTCCCCTCTCCGTTCTTCTCTCTGATCGCGCTACGTAATCTTGTCGTTCCACACGTGCACGTTTTACGTGGTACGTACGTGCGCCGCGAGATGTATCCAATAAACAAGAGAAACTTACCATGCCGTTCCATAAGCATTAGTCCCGTCACGTTTATGGTTGCTCATACACGCTCTATCAATAAGAATCTGCGTAACCGTCTGCATACTCTCGGATGGATCTTGATTTCAGCACGTGGTATAGCTAATCGCTTATGCTTTACCGAATGCCATGCCGATCGTACTGTGTCTTTCGTTATTATACACGCGTGTATTGTAACGCGTGAATTAACGCGAACATAGAAAAATATATATATTTCTGCTGTCGGCGAAAAGTAGTTAATGTTTTTATGCTAGATGCTAGAAGATTGATCTCATGAGGCATCTAATCGTATATGACATTAATGGAGAAAGTACGATTGATGTCTTGAAATTTAAATTGGCTGCAAAGAGAACTTACAGGAGGAAATAGATTTTTTCTAATGAGGACATTCCAGTGACAATTCGTTTCGCAATGGCGAATAAGATATATAAATATTCATATATATTTAAATTGTCGTAGATATTAAAATATTCTCCGGTAAAAGACTAATACTAATATATTTTAAATAGATTTAGAATTGTTTAAATATACGATCAAAACTGAATTTATATTTAAGTCTAATATAATCTTCGCTTTTTTTTCAGGATGCAAGAGTTTTTTCAAGAGGAGTGTCAGGCGGAACCTAACGTACTCGTGTCGAGGGCAGAGAAACTGTCCGATCGATCAACATCATAGAAATCAGTGCCAGTATTGCCGCTTGAAAAAGTGCCTGAAGATGGGCATGCGCCGGGAAGGTATGCACTGTACTGAACCCTTTTTACGTATTTATTAGCGATCGATCTCCACTGGTGATTACATCGGGGTCGCCGAAATGTCTTGACAGCAATGTTCGAAGTTCACGGAGAAAAACATTGCAAGTGCCAATTTTTAAAGAAATTTCATAGAAATTAATAAAACTTTTGACAAAAAAGATATTTCTAATAAGGTGCTGTTACGTGATAACTCTATATTATAATTTTTGTTTTATATTTTAATATACAACCAAAATTAGTTTTTTTTTATCGAAATTAAGATCGGGCATTGTAAGATTACATTATATAAATATTAATTTAATTATAAAATTTAATTAAATAAAAATATTACAGAAAATTAGGTGCTTGCAATATTTTTTTCTTCTGGGATCTTGATTTTTTCTGTCGCGCGCTTTTTACAATAAAAAGACGAAAAGTCGTCGTGGTGAGATGATGTTTCTCCGATATACGGAATAAATTTGGAATAAATGTTAAAAGTAGCACAATGAATATATATATATATATATACGCGTTAAAGTTAAAGTGCATGATGACGAAAATATCAAATACTTGTTCGTCATGTTGTTTTCCAGAAAGAAACGTATATTTTGTAAATTGATTTGAAGTAATTTATAATGAAGAGAAAATTTTTATATTAAATTTGATTTTATTTTGTAGTTCATTCAAGGAACGATGCCTTTTGCGACTATCGATTAGGAAGCCACTTGCACTATGATTGCAGTATTCGGAGAAACGTCACTGACAAAGTATCGATCCAATGATAACATTCGCGACTCGCTGTGATCACCCGTTAAACTCTCCGTAACACGGTCCGCAAATCGAGCTCCCTTTTCTGATTCTTGATATTACGTATTATTCCGATTGAGCTGAGGAATTTCTGAAATTATATATATTACATGTAATAATACGCAACACAATTTATATATCTAGAATTATAACATCACTTACTTTCATGCGATAATTACAAGATGTTACGTCTTCAAGTTTGATGCGGAAAAACTTTCAATAGCGATATAATTAAAATATATTATCGCGTTATAATTTATTATATAGTATTATTTTTATAAGCTTGTGCGGTCAATTTCTTTTATTCGCTAATCATGTGTGCGATTATCTCTGATCTCTCCACGACTAAGTCTCCAAATTAACTTAGGGGGGGGGGGGGCCTGAATACAATCGCGTTATACTATTTTATTTCGGCAATGTTTGCATCTGAAGACGTCACATTTCGAAACTGGCTTTCGGCGCGCTTCGCCGCGGCAGGAACTTTTAATTGCAGGCCGTGGAAAGGCCGGAAAGGTTCCCACGCCTTATCCCCGCCCGCGATTCCACGTTCCTCCGCTCTTGAACTTGGCTACTCGCACCGCGCGCGATAACATCTGACCTTGTTCCGCCGCGCGCACGAGGAGAAGAGGAGCGCGCTCGCTCTCTCGCTGGTCATCGGCTCTCTCGGCCTGCCCAGGTGTACAACCACTTCCGTCCGAGACGTGGCCGTCCATCGTGGCCGGCGCGGCCGTCTGTCTGCCCCGAAGCGTGCTCGCGCCGCGATCGTAAACCCGGTAAATCACGCGTTTTTACGCGTATCAGCCGCACGCGTCGACTCGCATGGTTATCGACGAGAGACGCGAACGGAGATCGGCGATTCTGTCGCGCTGAGAAGAAAATGTAACGAGTTAGATTAATTTGTTAGTTTTCCAAATATATTAGTTGAAACTATCGTTCTGCACTCTTTTAGAGTAAAGCAGCACGTAACACATCAGATTATCAATAACGAAAAAAAATGAAAGATCGTTTAGAAGGTGCAAGAGACATTATTTCGATCACTGCTATCGTTTTAAAAGTAATCTTGTTTCACATTATGTATTATGCTCTCAAGATAGGCTTTTGATGATCGCTTTCTTGAAGAACTCGCATCATGTTTCGAAATTACTTTACATTACAGGCAGATATATATTTAACAATTTAATGATAATCTTGAAATATCTTTTGAATCACAATCTTCATAATGTAATCTTTACATGAAATGGAAGTACGTAGGCGTGCTTTATTCTTAAAACGTAATTTATTAAGATTCTTAAATATTTTCTCGCTGGTATCTTTTATTACAAATTATCGAAACCTTGAGACCGGAACGGCTGTCCTTCGTTTTGATCTGGCCTCTTTCGTATGTGAATCGCAGAAAGCGCACGAACTTCCCAAAGGCACATTCTCGAATATCGTGAGCCACATTGTACTTCATGAAAGAGAAGCTCGCGCACGATTATTCGCACGAGAGCCGCCGGCTCTCCTGCCCGCGGCGCAGTTTTTCCCACAGGAACGTAGACGCGAGAAGACGTCGCGTTTTCTGCCCTGTCACAGCGACATCCGCCTATTATCCGCGATGATGCCCCGGTCTTTGATAATAATTCGAGTTGCTCGCGAGCGCGGGGCACGTAACTCTGTATACACTCACCTGGTCTCTGCCATATACGTTCGCACGAAAGATTCACGGGAAGGAAAGAGGGAAAGAAAAAGAACAGTGGAAGAGAACGAAAGAAGCAGAAGAAGAAGAAGCAGAAGAAGAAGAAGAAGAAGAAGTAGAAGAGGCCGAAGAAAAGAAAAGTGCATGAAGGGCGGAGGGCCGCGGAGAAAGAGGATGACGAGAGCAAGGGGGGTTGCCAGCACCGCCGGCAGGAGCAGCAGCAGCAGCAGCAGCAGCAACGGCAACAGCAGCAACGGGAGGAGGCAGAAGAGGCGAGAGGTCGTGGATGATGGAGGGGGAAGGGTTGAAGGCGCGAGAGGAGAGAAGAAACGAGGTGGAGTGAAGGTGGTGGAGCAACGAGAAGAGGAGCGGGAAGGAGGAAAGAGGACTAGAGAGAGCGAGAGAAAGAGAGACAGAGAGGGAGAGACGATGGTCCGAGGTCAGCGGGGTGCATGACCTTACCTCGGGGCCCCTTCCTTCCGTGGGGCCCTCGAGGCAGACAGGATGCACTGAAGATTACCCCGTAGATACTGTCCGCGATGATTACAGAAATCTAGGAAGCCGCTCAATTTAATTAACCCTTAATTGCGAGCGCTCGGGACGGGATGGTGCGTTTACTCCGGTATCCTGGCGCTTTTCCCCCGTCCCCCTTGTCTATTCGAGGACGATGATGATGATGATGATGGTGGTGGCGGCGCGGCGGTTGTTCCCCATGTGTATGAGCGCGCGACGATGCGTGAGTTATCGTTCCGCGAAACGAAGTGCACTTTCTTTCAAAGACGAACGTTGGTCGGAAGGGATGTAGACCAACTGTTGGCACAGTGTGCAGTATAGGTACAGTTACGTTGCAGATCCTGGAGTTTGTTAGAGACATTGGCATTTTCTAAACGTTATTAAACACTTACTACAACTTGAAATCCGATAGTTTATGAAAAGCGTTTACTTGCATATAAAACATAGATTTATATATCTATTTATTGATAAATAATGATTAAGGCAGCGACAAACGTAAAAATGCGATGTAATCTTCATAAGGCCTTAGAAAAGACACGCACGATACTTCAAAGTTAATATCTCACATTGTTATTTATCGGTATTTGTAATGAGACATATCTATATTTTCAAGGTATTTATATAACAGAAGTTAAGTGAATTTAAAAGAAGTAAAGCAATTAAAAAAAAAAAAACTTATACTTATGGGCAACCGCAGATAGCGCAATAAGAAAATCATAAAAGTGGAAATTCTGGAAATATAAGTTCTTTTATATATTTTTATGGATTTCTTATCGCATCATCACATACAGTTGGCTTATGTCAATTTCTTTATTGGGTACAGGTTTTTTTTTAATTTTTTCCAAAAAGTTAATCAGTGGTTCTTTATGCATTTGAATTACCCTATGCATTTTATCTATCTCATGACATATATAATTCATTGTGACAATCAGAGTTTTTTATTACTATAAATAAGTTTTTATTACAATGAAAAAAAACGTCTTATTAGTCAATTTTTGTTCGCTTCGTGAATCACGGAATTGAAGATCAGCTTTATCGCCGAGCGCTCTTCAGTTGGTCGCGTAACTATCGAGTGTACCCATCGCGATACCCCGATAGCGATTCGCGACTAGAAGGCCCCGTTACGTACTTAATACGCTCGTTAAAACGAGGAACTTGGAAACGCATTCGTTCGCGGACGCGCACGTTTCTTCCATACCTTCGCAATAAATCTGCACTGTTTATTTTACAACCCGCAGCCGTTACTTCGCGCCTGCTTTGATATCTTTGCCTAAAGAAAAAAAAGAACAGCGCTTAACATCCTGTGCGCCAAAATGGCTGCGTCTCTTTAATTTATGCGCGTGCTAAGGTAATTAACCCATTTAGACACGGATGTACTTCCATTTCGTGCCGATAATATTGAAAAAATCGTGGCGCTAAACGTGTGAGAAATTAAATTTTCTATGTTCCTCCTTCTCTGACTATAAAGATCTAATGGATAGATTCAATTTTATAATTACCAAAATAAAATAGCGAAAATAGTGCTATAAAAGTGAAAAGATTTATTATTTAGTGTTTAACTTTAATATTTTACCACTTTTTTTCTTCGCAATATTATTTCGAAACTTTCAAAGGCAGTTTTATATATCTGTTTGATTATTTTTGGAGGTCTCTATGTACCATGATTATTATTTAATACATTGCGTTGTTTATGAATATATTAATACATATGTTAACGAAAAAGTACACGAGGAACATAAATCACTTTTCTAAAAAATATTAAGAAACTAATTGGCATGCTTCTACTAATTGGTATTTTTCTATTTTGAGAAAATTTACGATAATTTAATTATTTATTATATGGATCAACGACGCAACTTGAAAAATATGGTGAAATTGTACAAGCAAACGATTACTTAACATTATTAATTCCATCGATTTCAGAAATTATTTTAACGGTTTCTTCTCTTTTTCTCTCTCATAAACGAATCCATTTGCCATAGTATTACGACATTTTTCCCACAATGAGCAATGAGTCTATCGCAAATTTCGTAAACTCTTACGTGGACGATGCGCACGTAGATACATATCGTCGAATGTTCGTTAACGCCATAACAAAAGGAGACAGGACGCACGACGACGAGGGGGAGGGACGCGGTGGGAGCCGAGAGAGGAGACGTGGAGAGAACTCGAGAGGCAAATAACCCTAATTTCATCGTCGGAGACCTGCATTCAGAAAGTCATTATCAAACGAGCGTCCCGCGCGCCCGTTATAATTACGCGGGCGTTGCACAACAGAAATGTATCGAACACAGTGAACACACACTGCCTCGCTTTCTCTCTCTCTTACTTCTCTCTCGTTCTGCTTTCATGCTTCTTCTTTTCCCGCCGGTCTTCTCTCTCTCTCTCTCTCTCTCTCTCTCTCTCTTCTCTTCTCTTTCCCCGTTCTCACGTTCTTTATTTGCACGCGTTTCGCACCAATCACTTGCTCCAACTGTGTACGCAGTCTTGTCCGTCCGCCCATTTCGCTTTCTTCCCGAACGTCTGCTGATTACGTGATTTTCTAATAATTACACAAACTCATGCGTGTTGCTTATTGCGTTTTTCTTCGATTAACCGGTTTATCGCTCTTAATGAAAATCACGTTCTATAAGTTTACAGTAGTTATCCTACTAACTACGAGTCCCTGGAAGTATTAAATTGCTTACAGCAATGTTGTAATTTGCCAAGTGACGAACATTTAGACCGAAAAATGTTACTGACTTCTAATTGCATCCTTGACCATCTAGAATTTAAAGTCTCATATTTACTTTATTTACAAATTCATCTCATTACATGTAATTATCATGTTTCATTACATGTAATTACATGTTTCAATGAAGGATTTTAAAATAAATTATTTCCGGTCATAATATAACAATATGACATATTAATATTAGCAGTATAATTATATCATTATTATTTCGTCAGTATCAAATCACATGCAGAACGAAATTGACTATTATTATTAATTAACATTGATTAACATGTTGATATTTACATTGAACTTTCCCAGGAAGCTTTCGAGCGAAAACCCTCACGGTGGAAGCTCAACATTCCCCAGAATTCCGCTCGACGGTATCCGCGCACGGAGTGCCAGAGAGTCCGAGAGTCTTATCAATCTATCTGCGGCGCGCGATCGGCCGATCGACCATCGGCCGATCGATCGGCTGGCCGATCACTCGATCAGCGCCGATAGATTGTCCTTCCCCCTATCCTTCGGTCGCAGGTAATCGTATATATTCGCAACTGCGCGCCCGGATCTCCGCCGGTTATGAAATCTTCCGTAGAGAGCAACCGATAATCCAGCGCGCCGGTCACGGCTGTGCGCATCCGTGGCCGTGTGTGAGCGCGTGCACGTGCACGTGCACGTCCGTGTACACGTGCGGACGGATACACGGGCGTTCGCGGTGCGCCATGCCGTGTCGGCGCGGATTTCACTTATCTCTCTTTCCCGGCGTCGAAGTTCCGCGCGCGCGGCCCGATGCAACGACGACCATTATGGCCGCATTAACTGAAATTAGACATTGTTTCCCTTGCCGGGGTGAAACACGGCGCGCAACAATGGGGAGACGACGCGGGCGACGACGATGACGACGAGAACGGACAGGGCCAGGCTATAGCCGCACGGCCACGGGGTGAACCAAAATAGCGGGGGGCAGAGTAACGAGAGAGAAAAATAAGGGGGGAAAAATGCGCGCGAGGTGGCCACTCCGAAGAATATCCTCCTCTCTCTCTCTCTCTCTCTTTCTTCCCCTTCGTCTCTTTTTATCTCCGTTCTCCCTCGCTCTGTCTTCGCCAACGTGCGCCGGCGAGAGATTGCCGATATTACAGCAGGGTCAGGATCGTGACTTTAATCAATTAGCGGGGTTTCTCGGACCCGGGAAATGATTAGTAATCCGGCCGGCAGCCAGACTCTCTCGGTTCTTGGTCTCCTCTCCTCGGCCCCGGACACCTCTCCGCTCGTTGCTCTTATCCGCAACGGGGGATAAGAATACGCGCGCGCCGTTCCGATGAGCCGCAGGAGGAAGTAATTGATGAGAGAAAATCAGCCTATCTCCGCGGATAGAGTTCATTATTTCGTAGACCCGCGGGGAACTAGCCGCTAGATTTACAGAATGCTCGTTGATTCAACCTTAATATGAAATTATAGTTAATCTAAATGGCGAACGGCTTTTAAGAGGAAGCAATACTAAAAACATAGGGTATCCTTTGAAATTCTTTACACAAAGATTATTGTTTTAATTAAACATTTTTATTGTTAGTTTAAAGGTACATACTGTGAAAAAAGATTTTACTTTAAAAAATATTGATATTTAAACAAAAGGTACTGTTATGTTTGTCGTACTAGTCGTACTACGTTTACTGGCTGTATTTACCATTCGAGAAAATTTTTTCTGCAATAAAAAGAGCGAATATTTATTTAAAATATAGAAGCAAAGTTTTCGTCGTACATTTGACTAAAGTAAGTTTTATTCGAATTTACAGTATGTTAATGTACAATATTTACGTTCATAAATTATAATATCTAAAGATTCTTATGCAAATTATAATCAAAAATTCGTTGTCGTACCGCTATTCATGGACAAATAATTCCACGTTATTCACGAGACAGTAATGAATACGGAGCATCGTGTACAAAAATCCAAGAGAGGCGAGTCAACGTTCCAAATACCGTTACAACGAGATAAACTGTCGATACGCGATACGAGGTGGATCCTTGCATCGGCTTGTGCGCGAATAGCAGTGAATCGATCGGTCACGTATCCTCGGCGGCCGCGGAAAGGCTGCGTGGAAATATAGACGACTTTGACGAGATTCCAACGCTAATTACGATTAATAGCAGCGCGCGTACGGTCTTATCATCGCTCTGCTCCACTTGACCGCCGCTATTTTCTAGGTCGTCATGCGCGATCTACTCCTCCTTTTTTTCTCTTCTCCGAGAGTAACATGACAGCGCATGCATGTCTTATTCGTCGGCTCTTAACGCCAACGTTCTGGAATGAAAGAGAGAAGTGCATTTTGAAAATTCCTTATTACGGCATTTTTGTATCTGTCGACGTTTTTGTTGTTTGTACGTGAGTAATTTTATCATTTTGAAAAAAAAATTCGCAAGGTTCACTACAATGGCACATAACTAAGCTACATATATAATTAAACTAGGCTATAGTTAAGTTGAATTACAGTACGCGGGTAATTTACTATATAGTGAGGAACTTCCCGTTTAAATTTACCGTTATATTTACCAAGGGGAAATTTAGAAATGAATTATTTATCTAGGGAGCAATAAGATCGTTAGCATGCTATTTTAACATACCCACTACTAGCCTACTCCGAAAATTCTTCATCGATCGCACATCCTGACACGATGGCCGGTGCGGCAATACGAGGCGACCACGCTTCCCCATATTTACCCGTATAATCTCTTTCCGAGTATTAAAATACAAAGTAGTCGCATTACCATGACAAAACTGTCGGGTCAAGAGAGCCTGACACCGTCTGTGGGGGATTACGATCGGCGGTCGAGTCCGATATGCATATTCAGCGGTGCAAGGTCCACCTTGTGCGCGTAATCTTGCGCCTTTTGTTCATCCTCAGCCAATCCGCGCTCGCCGCGGCTTTTCCACTCGATCGTCAACACGTCTATTTTTCCCCCCTTCGGATTCACGCTCGCGCTGAATGATCGCCATTGAATATTCGACGAGGCGCATCCTCGGAAATTCGACATTGAGTTTCGCACGTGTGCGCGATCCGCATTGTCATCGGCAACATCGAGCTATGAAGAAACAAAAATATTAGAATTGAAAAAAACTTTTATTACCGATAAGGTCTCCGCATCCAAAAAAAAACCTTCGATTTAACGTAAACGAGCTTCATACGGTCTCGTATAATATAACATGGATTTAAGAATAACTAAGAGAAGTATGATTTAATATAAATTAGCAAACAATATCACGCATAGATTAGAAAACTATATAATTCAACGATATACGAAATTCGTATATAACTAATTTATTTCTATTTATATGCGTATTTCATTGCTTTGTCATCTACACGCTCATATTATACAATACGGAACTCTTCTTTTCCTGTAAAAGAACACGATTAACATTAATTCAATATTTAATTACGGGTTTTTATAAGACCTGAAATTAGATCAATATAGTTGGAAACAAATGACTCTTGACTCGGAACGGCAGCTGGTCAATTCGAACGGTGACCTCAGGGACTCTCGAGCAGGCAGCTCGCTCGCTGTTCCAATCAGAATGTGAAAGTTCAGGCTGCAAAAGGCTTGCTATGTTGGCCGGCTTTATGCGCAGCGCCGATACGCGCTCTCTCGCGCAAACATATATATACATATACACCTACACCATTATTCGCTTTTTCCCGACTTCTGTCTATGCCTACTTAACATCGACGGCTCATCCTACAGCCGATTTACACGACGGATGTACATGCATATTTGACGGCGGTCGAGTCATCGTGCTTTCGAGACGGAAGAGATATCTCCGCGTTTCATCAGTTGATCTCGGATACGGTGAATACATTCTCTTACAATTTAATGAGAGAAGGAGGTGATTAATTACGATCGGCAGAAACATCAGGCGCCTTTGCTTGAAAACGTTGTAACTTCGTCACGAAGCGCATTTATAAAATGCCGACATCGGCCGTAATTCGCACTTGAAAGCGAGGTATAGATACGTAAAATTGTAGAAAATGCCTCTTAGCGTTACGGGAATAATTAATCGCGTGTCTGGATATATTGTTCGCTTCGGAGATAGTTACGTCGAGGTCATTTATCGCTATGCTCGATTAAAATTTCCCTCAATATGCACCTACAAATGCCACGCAATGCGTCAATTTCTGTAAATTTACATCTCTATTTACACTTAAGTTTTTTTCCCAGCTAGAAGCTGGTGGATAGGCAAGAAGATTTTTTCCTTTGAGCTGTAGAAACGATAAATTACGTGAAAATAAATGTGAAATTAATTATATAAAAAAATTGTAGAAAGCGGTTAGCTATTCGTCCTCTTCGCAAAGTTTATAATCATCTGCGTTTTCTTCCTGCGAACTGGGATGAATTCAGTTTTCGATGCTTAACGTGCGCAAAAACAATTTCCGTGCTCATTTACGATAGTAGAGTTTCCATTCCTAAAATTTTTCCGTATAATAACGAATAACGTATCAGTAAGGTGCATTAATTCGCTGGCTCATAGTAGCCTGACTTATCGGCGTAAAAAAATGCAAGATGAAATAAAAAGAGCGAACTATAGTTATTTCTTATTCTTCCTCGTTATACATTTTAATATTTCGCTGAGTACATAACCGTGCACGTTGATTATAATTATTGAAGACCTTGCGGCCAATAAGTCAGACTACTATGACCCATCGAATTAATGCACCTTACTGGTATATACGCGTATACATGTAGATATATGCAGCACGAAAATTTTAATGCAGACTAATTTGAAGGCCAGATTGTGACTCTAGGTTAAATTTTTTGATTAATTCTCAAGAAAAGTACGTTAAACACATCGTTGGCGCGCTGAGCCATCGGGCTGAACTCGTCGAAATTATACCGGTCTCTCAAGAGGGGACCGGATACGTGTCTGCCCACGTTTGTCACGTTTGCCACGCGAGAGCTGGTTCGCGACGCGAGACAGGTGAATTCCGCACCACTGCCGCAACTTGCGCGGCTTGCCGCTATTTGCATCGACGAGGATCTTTCTCTCCCGCGGACCCTCGCCCCTTTTCTCCGTTCGCGCGACGCGGCAATTACGCCGTTCCCTCGGAATACGTGCCAATAATACGGAGAGATACCGCGGTTAGAGCACGTAGAGCCGTTTTAGCCGTACACCGCGCCGCGGCCGTCCCGTCGTTCGCGAATTCCACGCAAAATCCACGAGCCCGCATTCGGATTCTCGACGCCGTGAGATTGCGTTATTTTCCTCCGCGCACCTTCGGCTCTTTCATTAAATCGCTATTTATCACCGACGTCGAGTCGAGTGCAGTAAGTTGATTACGCATTCACGAGGCGATTCGATACGCGCCAGCTAACTCGACGAAACCCGACAAATATATATCCGGTATCGACAGGGACATAAATTTCAGACTCGCAGATACTTAAGTTCTTTAATAATTCCGATATCACCGGGAAAACGTGCTTTCACTGTGCATTACCTTTATTTAATTGCACCGTTCGAACTGATAGCGCGATAATAAGGTTCCCCATAAAGAATCCAATTCAACGATACTTATTTCACGGTGTAAAACGCCACCACGGCACTAAATCACATTCCGATCACTTGTAGAACTCGAAGATTATGGACGAGGTAGAAAAATCTATGATGTAGTAGGAGCATGTGGGCGCACGAAACACATGATAGCAGTTCTCGCGAGGCGCGCAGACAAACGGTCTGCCCGTTCGTGTGCGCGTGCGGAGTCTCCGCGAGCCGTCATCGAGCATCATCGACGTAAACGGCGTGGGAAAGCCGGTCGACGACCCGGCTCCCGGTAAGGATGCCGTCAATTTTTAGGATCGCGTACGACGTGAGAGAGGCGTTTGGAAGAATTCGCCGGAGAATTCGAACAGGTGAATCACGTACGGAAAATGCTCGTTCCGGTTTCGCCGTGACGAATATAGAGGGGTAAGAGGGGGAACGAGTGAGGACTCTGACAGACCAGTGGGTCAAAAGAATGACCGTTCTCTCAACCGCGCGGGGCCGGAAGGCTGGAAGGGCGTCGTCGTGGAGAAGAGATTCCAGTGACTCTCCCACGTATTATGCGCGGGCTCGCGTTATCCGCCGTTTTCGCGGTGATTCAGCTTCAACAATAAACGGTGGGTTATAGAGAACTCGCATATATACGCGATATTCGATATTAACGCTTGACGAGCAGCGGGCTATAATCTCCGACGGTGCGCGAAGTGCATGTGCGTATCGCGACCGCGGCGGATCGGCAGAAAGCAAGCGGACAGCAGCGCCGTTAAGCATCTGTCTGGTTAAGCAGCTATACGTTTAAGCCTATTCGTTTCGCGCCAGTGAGCTCCGTCTTGATCGCGAGATAGGGAAAAGATATACCTTTGCTGGTGGATCTTTAATTTGGATCGTGATAGATTCGTTTCAGGTAGATTGTGAAAAGCACGAAAGTATCGCCGAAAAAGGAAAACCTTGTTGATTGACATTGAAATCTACTACTTTCTCATCGAGCATGTCGTTATTAGATGAATTTATCCTCAAACAAAATTTATTCTCGTCTTTGAACAAAACATTGATATGTTAATATTGATACAATAGGTAAACGTTTTGAATCGAATCCCAATTGAAGATCCATCGTGCAAGATTGTGAAGCAAAATCTGCTGTCAAATAAACTTGTTACAGGCAGAATTCGCCGTCGAGGCGTCGATCGGATTCATTTTCAGCGAATTCGCCGTTGAACGGATTTACGATCAAACGAGGAGATCGTCTCTCCGAGCGGAATCGCCGCGCAGTCCAACGTTCGGCGCGTAATTCACGCACGGCCGGCGCATTATTCACGGCGGGGCTACGCTAAATCCATAAAGATCTAGTCGTTCGCTCTCTCGCGCGATTACGACTTGCGCGCGTAAGAGTTGCCCGCTCGTAGAACCAGTCCGCTCGTATAAGCGAGCCGAGTTTGTTTCGCGGAGACCCGCGCTTACGAATCACCACGGCGGGCGGAGGTGAACGAAAGCAGATATTAATAACGCGCCGCGTATACATGATTGTTGCGTGGTCCCACCTTCGCTTCCTCTCCTCCCGTTCTCCTCTCTCTCTCTCTCTCTCTCTCTCTCTCTCTCTCTCTCTCTCATCGCGGTGCGCTCCACCTCCTTCCGACCACTCGCCTTTTCCTCTCTTTCTCGCTTTCTCGCTCTCGTCGCCTCTCTCCGTCCGTTCCTCGCCGAGTTCGCCCGGGTCGCTCGTTTCTCCATACCTTCCTCAACCTTAATGTTGCTCATATAGCGTAAGAGCATAGCGTGGAGTAGCATGCGAGAGAGCCTCGCCGGGGCCTCGCCGCGAGCAGGCACCGTGGGAACCTTTAGGCGGGCCTCACCGCGCGCGCACTCGCTCGTTCGCTTGCTCGCGCTCGCGCTCGCGGGGCCCTGTTCTGGACGCGTGTAACCTTGTAACCTCCACCGACCTCTCCCTTTCTCAATCTCCGTCTCTTCCCTTCTCTTCCCGCCCTGCCGAGAGGCGCGCGTCTCCTCGCCCGTCCTCCTCTTCTCTCTCACGAGGTCTTCTTTCCGCTCCTCTTCGGTCGTCTCTCGGTCTTCGTCCTCCGCTTCGTCCTTCGTCCCCGTCGGCCGTATACACACCTCATAACGACGCGACAAGTCGCCTCGCGTGGTGGAAGAGTCTTCTTCCGAAGATGCGATCTCGATTTCGCGGCGATGATGGTCCGATCGGTGAACGTCGGGACACCGCGACGCGAGACACCGACGACGTCAAACGGTAAAGAGCGCGCTTGGAGAACGTAGAAGAGTTCGAGAGCGCAGTATATATGATGCGCGCTCTTGATTGCGATAAATGTAGCGTAATAAATTTCATACGCGTCAGCCTCACTTCGAGGATCGCTCAGGCAGTCCGCCGATTGCACGCGCGATAGCACGCTCTCGTCGTTAAGTTCGATCAATAATAAATTTCACCGTCAAAGCAGTAAATTCCGCACTCTCGGCAGCTTGTCTGGTAAACTATTGCGGCCCAGAAGATGAGACGGATTCGCTCGAAATAGGAAAACTTTTTAAGAATTGCAATATTTGCACGAACTATTTTGAGAGCAAGCTCGAGTCAGAATCATTTTATGATTTGATTACATGAATTACAGTAAAGTATTAAAATTAGTTCTAACGAGAGGAAAGAAAGTGCTTTTTAATAACACTCCGAGAGGACCAATATGATAAACTAATAGGAAGAAGTGGTTATTCTCATGTTCTTCACCGAGTTTCCTCAATTTCAATGTCCCCCTCGAGGAAACTCATCAGTAACGACGGAGTTTGCCACAAAGTGTCCCTATTACTACACACGCTTGAATCGTCGGGCAAGTAAGCAAGCAGGCAAGCAAGCGAATTTTCTGTGGTCGGAACCGCGGGATAGGGCAGCGTCGAATTAGCGGGCCGTAATGGCGAGCTGCCGCCGTTCGTCCGGTTCGCGCGCTTACGTTCGGACGCTATCTGTTCTCCCGTGCCACGGAACAGAACGGCCGTGAGGCCCGGCGGTAACGGCGAAGAGCGGTCGCCGACGGCCGAAGTCGGTAACCTTCTTTCCGGCGAAATTATCATAATGGCTCGGAACAGAAGCATGGCCCGGAGCGACCTCCGCTCTCGCCTGGAAACTGCCTCTCGCACGATGTGCATACTCCTTACCCGGGGCATCTTCCGCGAGTCTAAAAGCGAGCTCTCCCGCGTGCGTGCGTGCATGCCATGCATGCGTGAGTGCATGCGTGCGTGCGTGAACTGTTGCGCGCAAGAGCGTATTCGCGCGCGTGGTTATAGCGAGCCTCTCTCGCCAGCCCTAGCCCGCTCTCGAAGCCGCCCCGCGCCGGGCAGGGGCAACGCCAGGTATACACACAGGTATATATCCCCTCGCACGGTAATTACGTGACGTATTAATACCAGTTATTCCGCGTCGACTGGTTCTCTCTCCCGGCCGGTCGGCCGTCTCGATCCGCAGGTGTATTCGGCCTGTTCTTTCTCCCTTTCCGCCAGTCTCTTACCTTCTCTCTCTCTCTCTCTCTTTCTTTCTTTCTCTGGTTCTTCGTCTCTCTCTCTTCTCGTGGTCTCACCTCGTCGAGACCACTGGTCCGACCTCCTCAAACGCCACGTCGCTCCGCCCGCGAAAAACACCCGCTCGCGTTTCTCTAACGAGATACTTTTCCGAAGCGGTAGGACAGACTTTTAAATGTCTCCGCAAATTGTGAGCGCTCGGCCGCGCGCGACGGAGCACCACCGAAGAGCGCACGCTCTGCTCTCTTCGCGCTCGAGAAAGCGCGGGGCAAGCGAGTTCTGGTCTTTCCCGCCTCTATCAGCTAAACGAGTTACAAAACAACGCGCTCGCGACGAGAGTCGCGAATGACTTTTACTCTCTCGGCACAAGTCGTTTTTCAATGGTACTTGATGTAACGCGTTTTCTTACCGCGTCGAAAATATATTCACGCTTTAATATGACGTACTTGGAAACGGAAGAATAATAAACCGTGAAAATTATTTGTTCCCTCATAGGAGAAAACTTATAATTAGTCGAGTTTCCTAAAGTTGCTAATATAAACAAACAAAGGAAGATATTTCTATTTATTTATTAGAATTATAGAGAAAATTAGATTTCTTTCTTTAAATATAATGAACAAACACATACATCGCTGTACCTCTGAAGAAGCTATAAATTGAGTGGGGCTATAAATGACTTCGAAATAGCGCTTATTACTTCAAGCCGCGCATTGTATCGACGTTGAAATCACGGAGGATCACACAACGGAAAACGAGAGCTTTAGGACGACGTAGAGTCGATCATTTTACAATTACCACGATAACCGATCGCGCACATTCGCGGGCGTTTTAAGGTAAAAACCGCATCGAGGGACGTCGAGGTCATTTCTTTCCTTCCCCTTTTTTTTTCTTCCAACGAAGGGACTTAGCCAGCGTATCTCGGATCTGCGCGCATCTCGCGCGCAGAGCCGTGGAGGAAAACAGCATGCCGAAGGCCCGTAAACGATCGAATATCCACTCCTCGGATCCCCGGGCCCATCGCGGTTCGGCCGAGCAAGTCGCAATCACGACCGTTAATCGCGGCGCGATTAACTCTCTCGAAAGCCGCTGCAAAAGTCCCGGCTGGATTCGAGGCGAGTTCTAGGAGGAGGATCGTCCCGTTGAATCCCGTCTCCTCCTACCCGCGAAATGGAACGCGCGCGAGAAAGATTATCCTTGATACTGCTTGTCGCTGATACGGCGAACGGTGTGAAATAACATTATGGAATGATACAGCATATATTTTTATAAGATACAAACAATGAAATCGAGCCGGACGACCGGTGGTCTGGCAGTTTTATGCGTGCATTTCTATTGCTGCAGATTTGAAGAGTATCGTTTAATATGTTTTCACCTTTGTTTCTAACTTTAGATTATTTTTTCGCTTTAAACGTTTTCTTATTTTTCGTGTGCCTTTGTATATGTCAAGTCACATATAAATTAATGAATGACTATCTTCAATTAGATAATGGAATTTAGACACAGAAACGTTTTGAAACACAGCTTAATCGTTCCTGTAGGATATTGTATATCCATGTTCGCTGATAATATATCAGACTTTGACCGTGAAATTTTTTCTCAATACTGTAATCGATAATTGCGATATATTTTCCAGGATGATTATAGAGACCATTAATTTAAACGTTGATAAGCATCTATGATTAGCGAGTATATGCTTATGAAAGTGGGCCAAACACGATGGTATCTTTATGGGAATTTTCCAATCGGGCTAAATACAACTTGAGCACAAGTCCGATGCCGCGATTCCGCGTCGCTTTATCTCCGAAGGCGAGGAAAAGCTCAGCGAAGCGGATGACTTCGACGGAGTATAGGAAATTAGCTCGGGCACGTGACGACGCGCGTTTATAAATACGGTCGCGCGTGACGTAATGCTCGCGCGAGGAAGATGAAGTGGAAGGAGGTGGAGTTCTCTTAACAGGACGAAGGATCGCCCGGGGCGTCCTGTCGTAAACCCGACTGTGTTCGCCGCCCAGAAGTTCGAGCTAACGAACTTATCGTCCGCGCGCGAAAGTGGGGAACGGCGCGCCTGATTAGGATCGGGATTACGCCGCGAGTTCTCGAAGCCACATCGTGGAGACATCTCAATAATCGTGAGCGATTGCGGGCGATCGATCATATGAAATCATGTAAATTGAGAAACAAGTAACGTGAGAAATGGCACTTTGCGTAAGTGGAATTCTTTAAATGCTATCGTTAAGATAGTCATGAATTTCGTCATGAAAGCTTCTACGTATTTATCTCGTGTAAAATGACGTTCATAATATGTCTTGATATCAACTAGATACTTACGGAAGTTTTCCATAATTTACTGATTAGATGTAAAGCCATCAGTTGAACGGTCTTGAATATCCGTCGTAAATTACAAAACCTTAAGAGGATCATGGGTTATAAAGATAACAAAGTTTATGAGTTTTAAATTTACAGATTAGTTATCGAGAGAAACGAGTAAAGTTTAAATAAGAATTTTATGTTACATACTTACGTAAATTATTTTACTATTTAAAATTTTAGAACATTTTTCTATTTTAAAGATTAATTTATTATTTAAGATTGAATAGAGATTAATAGTATTTAATGTGTAATAAATTTTACATTGCACTTTGAAACAATTAGAACGATTATATAGCGAAAAAGCTTTATTTAATAAAATAAACTTCAAAAATTCCTAAATAAAATTTTCTCGCCCGATTTATCGCTAAAAATCGTGGCGATGCTGTTGAACCCTTAGGTATCGTGTTCGCATCTGTTATGTTCGCGCAAGGGTGGGAATATAGACCTTTAAAGTCGTCGAGGAGGGTCCCCGCGCGCTCCTGACCTTTCCATAGTCGCCCCTTAAATGTTGATTCGCATCGCGATATCGCGGGGACGCGCTCGACTATCGAGAGCCCTCGACAACGCGAGACAATGTTTCGGAAGCTATCCCAAACGTGGCATTACGTGTTTCTATGACTATCGTAAAGTCCGACTCTCAGGTTTGTAAGGGTGGGTTGACTTTTCGTGCAAGAATGATGCCTGAGACGAGCTCGAGGGGCTAATAACGATTACATGTGTTGCATGTATTGCACGTATTGCACTCAGAGGACTGAGAGGACTTCCGTAAAGAAACGCTTTAAGAAAAAAATATACAATATGTACAAGAAGTATATATCGATTGAGTGTTTTGAATATGTCGAATGAAACTAATGACAATTCTAACTTTTTATTGCCGTAAATTATAATAGAATAGCTAAAAAGAGCGCAAAAAGGCATAATTAATATTTCACGAAATAATTAGATAACGTTTAATTTAAGAATGAATAATTTATGAAATAAAGATACAGAGCAGATTTGTCAGATAAGACATAAATGGAACTCATATGTAAATCCCGTCATTAAATCTAATCATGAAAAGATACGAATGTAAATGTTAGATTTTGCTACTTGCTCGAGCTAAACGCCCTTTTAATATAATTGATACAGTAATGATTGCGTTCGATAAATTCTGTTAAAAGATACGTCTAATTTGCTAGTACCTATAGACTAATAGCAGTCTTTTATTCGGGTAAAAACGATCCAGTTCTGTAACGGCAATTAGCGTTCTCCGAATTATGCCACTTTTCTCGAGAGAAAAAGAATGCATGCGATAAATCAGTACACGACAAACGTTGCGTAGCTGTTACCGAATTGATTGGCAGGCCGAACAAATGATGCATGGGGTGGTAGCGACGAGATGAGGGTTAAATACTTTAAAAAGATGACGTATTGCGCCGAGGACGCGCGGTTTCGTAAAGATGGCTGAAAAGCCGAGCGTTTTTAACGTGCGGGAAGATCGTGGGAACCGGCTCGGTGCCAAGGTTATCGGAGCAAGTGCAACCGCCCGTAAGCAGGCAAGCAGCGCGCGAGCGCTGGTGTACACCTAATAATTATTAGACGATCTATATGTCGTTTGATCGGCCTCGAGTCGCGGAACGGCCTTGCAGCTAGGCCGCGCGGTGTATTACACCACAGCTCGATCTTCCGCAAATTACAATCTACGCGATTCCACCGTTGCCTATCACGCCAGCCCCCGTTGACGTTGACGTGCGCCGCGACACGTGGCAGAATTACGTAAATCCCTGTAGCGATATTCCCCGTATACTGCGTTAGTTATTTGTCGGAACCTTATAGGCTTTCATTAAGCGGCTTCGCGTGTAATAATCGCAATGGCAAGTTGATGAAACAATATAGCTCCCGATTATACAAAGTCGTATCTATCTGCTGCTGCAATTTATTGCAAGCGATCATTTTTTATGATTTAAAGTATACAAGCATCGTTAAAATAATGCAATGTATCTCTACTGGAAGATTGATATCATTGCACCAACAAAATGTTAGGCTCTGATTCTCTGAGAGCCATTCGTCTAATGCAGAAAAATGTTAAATATTAATTAAGGAAAAAGTATCTTGTTAATTCTATATCAGATGTGAATATTTTATGCTCTGAATGCTATATTAAAATTGTTTTGCTTCGCTCCGCTTTGCTCCGCTCGTCTGTATGTGTTCTCTCTCTTTTTTTCTCTCTCTTTCAGGCCTCTTCAGGTCAGAACTACCGCCAAAGGGTATCTACGGGCACCCGTTTATTAGATATGTAAAAATTATTCCGTGTTGCATTACCCACCAATGCCACGCGATATGTTGCACATTTGCCGTCTCTTCTCGACCTCCCGCCCTTCCGTTATTCCACATTTCTATTCGCTCAGCTCGTCGCACACCACACTCGTCTCTTCATCGTTGATGATTGACCTTCGTCGATCCCCAGACATCTAGAGATTTTCGAGGAACGATTTGCAAAACCTACTAATGGATACTTCATCACGAGATGAACAAAAAAAGGTCCGCTGCTCGAATCAACGATGGTAAGAACAATCTCAGTTCCTGGGCTCTTACGAACTGCCGCGTCACGCGGCATTAACATTCTCTCTGCGCTACGTGCAATCGAGAAGTATTCACCTGCGGCTATGCAAATCTGTTTTATTCTTTTCTTTTAAATATATATCGATATGCAAGACAGAAATAAATGGCGTTTGCGAGATTTCAATATCAGCTATCATAAAGTAGCGGTATCGCAATTACTTTGTACGTTTGAATCTCCGTAATCGGGTTTCTAAAGGCTTGTAAGCTAAATCTCTCAATTTTGCGGCAAACGGACACCGAGATGGATAGATGTTGTACGTTAGACGCGAAATTGCAATTCTTCTGAGGGAAGAAAGAGACGTCAGAATGCAGAAGACTAGGAAGCTCTCCTGCTGTTATTATAGCCTTCCGTGGTAGGTTTGCCGCAGGGCCCTTACGCGAATGTATATTTTTCTTGCAAGTTCGTACATCAGGAATTAACCTCGCTCGAAGGGACGTGCGTATATAATATATCAGGAAGAACTTGACGTTCATTTATGTGAAATGTTCGGCAGAGAGGGAGAAAAGATTTCTAGATTTTATCGAGGTGGTATAGAAAAGCTAATCGAAAATTTCAACACACAGATATTAATTATTTTTATCATTTTATCATTTTATAACGTATGTTACATACATTTAATTTCTAATACTGATTTAAATTCTAACAATATAGTTTTATATTTTTATGAAACTGGAAACTTTAGGTCAATTCTATTAATTTATTTATAAGAATCTATCTCTAATATATTCCCAAATTGATGTCACGTTCCTCTTCGAAGTTGATTTAAATTGATGATGCGGATGCTTATGCGACGTTCGAGCTTTTCGTGCTCTTCGTCGTCGTTGATTAGACGAGAGCACGTGAGAAAGCATTGTCGACAAGGGCAAGAGAAATAGCCGATAGGAAGAAGCCGAGAGAAACGGGCGAGAAACTGGCACATCGCGATGATCGAACGAGTGGCGGCACACTCATGAGGTGGTCGGGCGCGCTTGAGGGATTTTGTTAAACGGTGGGCGAAGGCAAACAGCTCGAAGATGAGCGTTGGTACGTTTGCACGACGCCTAACCGATGACCCAATGACCTCGTGCGGTGGTAGGCTCATGTAGGTCGTCACCGTCGCCGAGGAGAGATCGTAGGCGGATGATTCGCCGGCTCTCTTTCTTTTACTCGCGCGAATTTCTCTCTCTTTCTCGGTGTCCTTCTCTATATTGCTCCCTCTCTCTCTCTCTTCGTCACTCGCTGCAAACTCGCCTTTAGGAAAGCAATACTTGGGATGCTTTCCTCTCGTAGTGGTTCTGTTTTGATTTTGATAGAGTGGTCCTCTGGCAGAACGATGGTCCTTGAAGTGTATTTATTATAAAACTATTCTCTGAGTTTGTATGATGAGTCACCGGTCGTTCAGCAGGCAGGGATCGTTTTTACGATGCAATGCGACAGTTAACGTGTTTTTGTACATCGGTAATAAAAATAAAATGTAAATGTGAGATTGTTAATTAGTTATCTAATATCTAAAATTAAAATGATTAATTATTAAATATTTTATGCTATACTGTTAATGTAATTAATGTAATTAATTAATGTAATTAAATAATCATCAATATTGAATATATTAATATTATATTTAGTATTAATTTAGTATTATATTTAGTATTAGTATAATTTAGTTAATATTTTATTATTATCGATCATTGAATTTTTCTTCGAGATTTTAACATTTCCTGCATCTTGAAGGTTCAAAACCAAGATTACCTTGAACATTCCGCAATGCCTTTCGCATATTGCGCACACGACAGGGTGTTGAGTACACGCACTTACATTTCCTTTTGCAATTTGACGAGGCTTTCTGGTTTATGGCACGCCAACGACAATAATTGCAATATTTTATGCCGGGTAATTAACACCTCGCGTCAACCCCGGCACAATCCCAGGCGAAACTGCGCGACTTCCTCGCGCGATAACCGAAGAAGCCGCTTCTAGAGCGTCGTAAAACATTGGACGAAGGTGTCGCGGATCGATAAACACGACGGCGAATCGTCGAGTTTCACCTGCATGGTATTTAGGTCCGTATCGCGCCATAGAGACGATCGGCGCCGCGCGTATCCGTTAAGATCGGCACGGACGTGAGAAATATCGGCCGACAATATAAACCGATGACATGCAGGAAAGTTTCACGAGCGTAATCGAAGACGACGACTCCCGTTCCCCGCTTTCCTGCGGCTATGTCCGCGCGCGAGGACACTAAACCAGGCTTGTCCGGAACCGCCGCGGAGTTTATGTTAATGGCCCAATATTTCTTCTCCCGTATAAGCATTAATTCTTACAGTCCATGCTTCAATGCTGAAAGTGGTATGTAAATGTGATCGCCAGGTGTTAACAGCGTCGGCCATTGAATCCTTAGCATGTGTGAAATTAAACAAATCGTTAATATCATTTAAAAAGCTATGCTAGCGATTCATTGTTACATTTATCATTTCTTAACTTATCGTTTATTGCGTGCACATATGTGTGCAACGTGTAAAATAGTTTCTATTGTTATATTCTGCATCACAGTACATTACATTTATTGGAATTCATCTTAACTAATCAGAAGTAGCACACATTTATCTTCTTTCTATTGTAAAGTTCTTGAAAGTTTGTTGTGAAACTGTATTTCTGCACTGTGTTGGTTTCAGATTAATGTAATTACCATTCGATAATTACTCAAAGTCCTTATATTTGAAATATGTAGATAGATGTGTAAAGTTAGTTATCCAAAGCACCTCGGTTTTTGAGCAAAAGATACGTGTAAATATAATAGTATATCACCGCGAAATCGCTCTGCTATATGGAGGATTAACGAGTAGGGAGTCGCTAATGGCTCTTGATAACAATGGCGGAGCACCTCGTAATAAATTAATCAGCATACAGGAAACGGCCATACATTTGTAAGCAAACGATCGACGTCATTCGTGGTTGAATTCCACGCGAAACTACGTTCGCCAGCGGCCGATCGGAATATTCATACGCGCGCGAGACGGTTTATTGACTCGCGCTCCGAAATCCTCCAGAAAATTCGGACCGCGTCCCAACAAATAAGCGGAGAAGGTCCCCGCGTCGTCGCCACGTATTTCTCGATCGCGCTACCGTTCGCCTCTTAAAATTATGCAAATCCTCGATTACTGTTCATCGAATGGCGAGCATAAAATCCGGACGACCGTAATAAAACAACGCCTACAGAAATAATAAAACGCGCAGAATTTTTCCACGCGAAATCGAAGTCGACGTTGACGGTAAACGGAATGAGATACGGTCGCATTCTTCATATTACATATATAAATCGGTTCAATTTTCCTGCGTACGTGTTTTATGCAAATTCATCGGGACAAGTCTTAACTCACGTTCGACTAGGGTTATCGAAAGCAGTGCTTGTTTGCCGACCGCAACGAGGAAATCGTCCAAGTGTATTGTCCGTTGGCGCTTCTTGAATCTATTCGACGCGGAGAGAAACGCTTTCACGACATATTTATCTGAACACCTAGCAAATCTGCGCGACATACGATGTACAGACAGACACGGGCGCACGTGCGCTCTTGATCTCTCTCTCTCTCTCTCTCTCTCTATTTCTCTCTTTTTCTCTCGTTTTATCTGGATTCATGCGTGCAATCTCGGCATAGAGCCGTGTTAAATTTCTAAGTCGTACGTCACGAGCGCTAATGAAATTCCTTTGCCACGTCGCGTCCTGTATAACCGTCTTAATCAACGCGGCTGTCGCCACGAAACGAAAAGAATTAGCATTTTAAATCACGCGCTCCGCGGGTGCTCGCCATCCCCCGCGCCTTCGCGGCACCGACTTCTTGTCTCCCTCCCGGCCTTCCCGCCCGACCTACGGGGCCCTCACATCTCATCCCGGTAATTCGTTTATTATTATCGAGGCGGATCGGAAGATTGATCGTCACTCTCCCCGATGTTTATAATTATTTCGGGCGATACCACGGCGCGTTCACGTTGTACGTCACGCCGGGACGGACGCGCTTCGCCCCGTCTTCTGGTGGACACACACGCACGTGAACGGGGGCCCCCACCTACACATCGTAACGCGCGAATCCAGCGCTCACCGACCGGGACCGCGCGTCCGTGTGCGCGAGAGGAAGAAAGCGATAGGTTCGACCTCGGCGCTTTTTTTTTCCACCCGGACGGATACCTCCCCTCTCCCCTCCGATCCTCTCCCGTACCCCCCTTTTTTTCGAACCGCGCGCCAGGATCATCAATCTGCGTCCCGCGGACTCCTTCGAGGATACGCTACGCGTTCGCCGCCGCGAAGATCGCTCAGGGTCCCTGGTGAGGTCTCTCCGATACGCGTCAAGGTTCTCCCTTTCGCCCCCCGCCCGCCCACCCCCTCGTCTTTTCTCGAGAATTTCCGCGATTCTTCCGCTTTATCGGTGTATCACGACCTCGCGCGACAATCAGCGGACACGTCCGCGCTAATGAAGCCACGTCGTTTTGACGAATGGCATTATCGTCCGCCGAGAGAAAGCATAGCGCAAAATCTCGCGTCGGACAGATCTTTTATTGTGGCTTCGACGTGCTTCACCGTGGTTCACGTTATTACGAGTTGATCCGAGCGACCTTCGGCACTGAATGGTCGCGATGACTTCACTTGATCGTTACGCGTGAAAAATCTACCGTTAGCGGCTACCCTTTGTCAACGAGATAGTCCTTTATCAAAAGAATCCATCTAATCTGGTAGAAAGAAAAAGGCTATTTTTATCGATTTTAGAATTCCACAATCGACATTGGTGTTCGATGCTGGTCGTAATTCCATTTAGTGGAAGGCTACATGAAAAATTCATGATCATTCATAGTCAGCACACCCTCATTTCTTTCGTTAGTTAAAGTCCTGTTTCGATTTAAAAGCAAGCCCCTTTTGAAGGTTCATTTTTTACTCTTACCTTTCAGTGCATTAGGTAATCGAGTGTATAATAATTTTTATTCCACTAAATAATAAATAAAAGTAAAAGTATTTTAATAAATACAATACATTAAATTTGGGTCTGCAATGATCGGTCAGAAATTTGATAACTAGTTACAACATAAAGAAATTTAAGCAAGCTCTACTCTTTTATTTCGCATTTTTGTATCAATATTGATTTGCATTAATCTTTATTGCTAAATATCTTGAAGTTGATAATAGCTTTATTAAATTAAGGTCAATTTATCGCTTTCTCATTTCTTCGGAGATTTAATGCTCTTATTTCATTCGAGTGGAAAAATCCGGATTAGATCTAATCAACGGGAAACCCCATTTTTTCCGGCACCCTGATCCACCGCCATAACTCGCTCTTGCGCTACAAGTCACTATAATCGTTCTTATCGAAGGGAACATTATATTCGGCGTTTCCAGACGAGGTTTATCATCATTGAACTTTGATACGAATGGAATTGTTATGCGATATAAATGTGCAAAAAGTTCACTTTTTGCTGGAAAAAATTTTTTATACTACTTTTATATCCCGGAATATTTATATCTATTAAAAATACTATATAATCTATTGTCTACATTTGAATTTTTCTAAAAAATTAAAATTACTTTTATTGTTTCCCTATAAAATTTTTGTTTTTTCCACTTGAAACATCTGGTATCTACTTGTCAAAAAATAATGGCCATTCAAAAATAACAAAGATTCGGCTTCGGTGAAACGCGTACTCCCTCG
Source organism: Temnothorax longispinosus (assembly GCF_030848805.1). NCBI lineage: Eukaryota > Metazoa > Arthropoda > Insecta > Hymenoptera > Formicidae > Temnothorax > Temnothorax longispinosus. The sequence goes on from NC_092366.1 coordinate 3,246,770, forward strand.
TCTTCGCCAACCTTCGGTTGGCAGCAGCCGGGAGTAAAAATAATAAATACAAATGTATAACACATAATAGCAAATAATAATAAATAATAAATAATAAATAATAAATAACAAATAAAATAAAAAACTAATATTTATTATAGCAACATTTATCCCAATGTCAAATCGATTCCGATCGACTCTTGTTCAACTTACATCTCAATAATTAAAGATAGCGATAAACCGTCACTAACAACGGTACAAAATACGGTGGCAACTATCGGGAATCGCGGCGCGGCGCATCAGCATCGTGGTGAGTCTTTTAACGAGGAGAAACCACGGATCGATGCGGTTAATCCAGCGCGGCGGAGACGGTATCGCCTGATTGCGGCTACGACGTCACGCGGACTGCTGCTAAGGTACGGAGCCAAGGCGAGCGAGCGGTCGGCTCGGACTCGGATAGATGGCTACGGTGGTAACGGTACCGAATCTGCATACACCGTACCGTATATACACGTTTACGCCGCGCCGCGCGCGCACTCGGCGCTATCGGGGAACCGCATCATGCTAATTCGCATCCTCCGCCGGCCGTTGAGATTCTCTCGCGCGGATCGTCCCTCGCCGGGACCACGGGCGTCCCGGTTTCGCTCGCGAAACCCAGCCAGGTCGATACGCGCGGCTATTCCCATCTGTCCGGTTTTCTCCTTGTGGAATACGCCGTTCCCGCGAGCGATCCTTTGGTCCGTTGATTTCCGGAGGATAAATGTGTTAGATATCGATAAAACAATAAATTAATGGACGCATGCATATGAAATGTGTATGCCTGCGAGCGAAAGCGTGTATTAACACAAAATAGCAATATATAAATGAACCGCACATAAAATATGACAATTAAATACAGGCACACACATATATGTATATGATATTGTAGACAAAAAAATTAAATATTGGATCTAATATTTCGACTAAAAATATCTCTTTTGAGAGATTCTCTTTCCCTTCTTATACTTTTCTTATGCCATTGGGCTAATTTTATTCCTTCTTACTCTGTTAACTTTTTATTTCATTGATTTGTCGATCCTCGTTGCTTTTCCGTTTCCACAAATCCTCATCTATAATTTTCGTACACGATTACGATTTGGAGAAGGCGGGTCGAGATGTCGGCGAAGGAAACGGAGAGAAAAAAGGAGTGCAGTCGCGATGAATCACTCTCGGCAATATCGGACGATCTGGACAAGCTTACCCGCATGCTCAGAACATGTTTATCTCCGATTTCGCGTGTCAACTTTGCGTCATTGTATGCGATTTCCCTCTCTTTCTCATCGCCTCATCGTCGATGCATCGATATCGCGGAAGTGCGGCGCCGCTGTCCGGAGCGCAGTTAAATGGGACTTTCGTCGATCCCTCCTCGCGCTCTGGAGGGGGACGACAGTGGACCCTCCCGTCTGGATCCCTCATGTGGATCCCTTTCGCGAAGAAAGGTGAGAGCGGAGAGGGATGGGACCGGAACGACGTACGGAGAGGCGAATAGAAAGAGAAGCGACGAGATGGAGAAGGAAGGAAGAGAGAGGAGAGCAGAGCCCATTCCTTCGTTAGAGCCGCGGGGCGGAGGTTGGCATCCAGGCGCTTCTCAGCGGGGCGCCGTTTCTTCGAGTCTCGGCTCTCTCGAGCAGGAGAATCTCGTACGTGAAAGACTCCCTTCCTCGCTCCTCATCTTCTTCGTCGTCGTCGTCTTCTTCTTCCTCCGTGACCGCTGCTTCTCGTCCGTTCTCCGTTTCGCTTTTAACGTGCCACCCTCTCCTGGTCCCGCATCACCGCGCTAGTCTCTCTCGCGAGCTAGAGCGAGCGGTCTTTCTCTCGCACTCGCCGTCTCGCTCTCGAGTCGCTATCTCTTCCGAGAACACGAGCGCTGCATCGCGCCGCGTCGGTATACGCCGTACGTACGCCTACGCGTTGTTACGATCGTCGCAATTTGCCGGGGTACGTCCTAGACGGTGTTCCCTTTCGGCTGAGGGGTTTAAGTGTGCTCTCAATGCTCTCGCTCTCTCGGTTCCGCGTTCCGAAGATCGAGAGTCCTCTAGAATGTCATCGAAGCTGCGTCGTCCTCTTAAGATTCGCGATCATTTTAGTCTGATGCTATTAATATTACATTAATATTAATAACTGAAAAGACTTAGCGTACACGGAAAAGTACATAAGTGTCAAAAATAAAAATATGAGACAGATAAAAGTAATGCATTATTTACTTAAAAAAAAAATACAAAAAGATGTCTTATAATCTTTACATTAATTCTGTATTTAATATTTTTATAAAACAGATAGGTCTTTGTACACTTATCGAATTTAGTATTTGGAATCTTCTTTCACGAGAAAAGTAATTTTCTGGAAATATATAACTTATCTTGCCTGGTGCTTTACATCTTTAATTGATATATATTATAAATGATAGTTATTATTATAACATAATGTAGCAGTATAAATAGTGATTATTGCTAATTTAAAATTTCTAGGAAGAAGACAGACAAGTTGCGAAATTATTATTCTAAATTACGCGTGGAAAAGTCCAACCTTGAGACGCCTCAAGTTTCCACGTATCCAACGAGCTGCACGCATTTAAATAATTCACGTTATTCGCTTCAATACTCGAGAAGTTGAGGCGCAGATTTGCGAAGGCTCGTCGGCAGCTCGTTCCGGTCGCCTCGTTTTCAGCATTGTCACGCGCACGCGTTGCCCCGTCATTTGCCAATTATCGCGAGTGAAAGCACACTCGAGTAACGCGAAGTAATTGCGTTACGCGGACAGATGAGCGCAATCGCATATACGCTCGCACGGCGGACAATCGCGCAAGAACACGCGCGGTCGTTACTCAACAGAGTAATCGCGTCGTCGTCCACCTCGTCCTCCTCCTCCTTTTCGTATGTGTGTACGTGTTAGTCCGCGCGGCGGAAAAAATGCGCGGTCCGGTAATAATCGCGGTAATCGCGCCCCGGAGAATGCGGCAGAGGCACGTTTATAAGTACGTAACGGTTTGCAGGACATCTCGCATGATCGCGCACGGAAAGGCACGGACGTCGCTCGCGATCGAAGCCCGTAAGGAAGTCACCGATCGATAACCAAAACCGCGAAGAAAATCCGCGAAGAACGAATTTTAATCTTAATCTCGTTATTCGCGAAAGAAGAAGACTCGTTGGAAGAAAAATAAACACAGAATTAAAATTATTTATAATATAAAATATTGATCTAGCGAGATTTAAATTTAATTAAGTTTATGTAGACCGCGTCATGTTCGAGTATACAAAGTTTATGACGTGATATATTTATTGAATAAATGTATAATATACGTAATTATTTTAAGTGAAGTCACACAATTGCTATAAGAAAAGATATAACGTTTTTATTAGACATGCTGATTGTAACAATCATTATTCCAGATTGCAATATTGAACACTTCTGTCTTGCGAAAAGAATAGCATAATACCTAATGCAGAAAAATTACAAATTCTCTCAATAACGCACGTGTCTCGGCAAAAAGCGGTAACTCCGTAAAAAAGGTAAATCCGTCGAAATAGTATGCCTAGAATTGCAGCGGGCATTAACCTCAATGATACGACGATGATGAGGATAATGATGATGATGATGACGATAATAACGGTCGGTCGATGAACCGGCACGGCCGCGCCGCGCCGGCACAGCTTTCGGCGAAATTTGTACGGCTGCGATCGAATCGGCCGACACCGGCGGCGTCTCTCGTGCGATCGTATATTTGCGTGTACTTGAACGTGCCGCACGTTATGGCACGTACCGCGCGGCGTGTATTTGCCTTTGCACAATATTTGCAGGCACTCGAGAGTATCGCCGCGAGAGACTCATCCGGGTTCCGGTACAGGTGTCGTGCCTTCTCCCGTGGTCATTCGCGTCGCCGTGCCGGTGACTTCTTGGAAGTGGCTAGCGCACGTAGCGAAGTAGTGTACGCGGATAAATGAGTGGCGTTATGTATCCCCCCAGCTAAATCCTCCGTTGCGAGGCACGAATTGCTCGAACGGGTCTCTCTCTTTCTCTCTCACGAAGTGGACCGTTAGCCACGCGGTGGTTGGCACACGAGCGAAGTCCGAGGAGAGGACCTGGACCTCCGTTCGTTACGTCACGCCTGTCTGATGAGGATGATCGCCCTGGGCGACATAGAAATTCGCGTTATAGACGTGCATGGCGCAATCCGTTTGTTTGGGGGGTATTCAAGGATACGACGACCGTTGATACTTTATGCTTAATCAAGGTTAACGGTACGTGCTCGTCGCTAAATCACGCGCGTCTGATTCTTATCTCGCGTTGACGTTCAATGTACGAACATTGATACAATAATTCATACATACTGATAGTGAATGGATATGTATCTCTGAAAATGCGAGCTAGGTACGGTTTAGATATAGATATTTCAACCAGGGATATTGCGTTACCGAAAAGTGAAAGAGCCCGTTTCTCCTTTATGCCGGAGTCGCGAACTCGATGACGCGTGACTGCATAGATAAATCTTATTGCGCAACAGGCTTATCAGGCTCCCCGCGTACGTTGAAATTTTCCTAGAAACCTCGAGACAGTTTAAGAAAGGGATGGATGAAGGTCACGCGTAAAACTAGGACGAGTTAAAGCGCGTTGGCGTTAAAGCGAGATGTACAATTACAAATAATTTATGAAAGTTACATTTGAAAACTTCTACATTTTATACCTTTAAAGAGAGAGATGTAAGAAATAAGATCGCAGTTTTGATATATTTTATATTTTTCATCTGTTATCTTTCTAGCTCTTCACATGTAATACTTCCAAGACGTTCGGATTCCGCAAGCTCGATCGCTTCAACTAACTTCGCCGTCTTGATCCGTAAGACCTCGGGACAAGACGGTACAGAGACCGTACCGTGTAACGTGAAAGCGAGATCAGCAACTTAGGTAGAGGCGAGTCTTCACATTATCAAACGACGCCTTCTATTTTTCAGCTGTGCAGAGGGGGCGAGTGCCGGCGTCGCAACCCTCGCTGCCGGGTCTGCCGGGCCAGTTCGCCCTGACGAACGGGGACGCGGTCGCGTGTGCCAGCCTAAACGGACACTCTTACCTCTCGTCGTATATAAGCCTGCTGCTGAGGGCGGAGCCCTATCCGACCTCGAGATACGGCCAGTCATGCATACAGCCCCCCAACAACATCATGGGTATCGACAATATCTGTGAGCTCGCGGCGCGGCTGCTCTTCTCGGCGGTCGAGTGGGCCCGGAACATCCCGTTCTTCCCGGATCTTCAGGTGACGGACCAGGTGGCCCTGCTCAGGCTAGTGTGGAGCGAGCTGTTCGTCCTGAACGCGAGCCAGTGCTCGATGCCCCTCCACGTGGCGCCGCTTCTAGCGGCGGCGGGCCTTCACGCCTCGCCGATGGCGGCGGACCGCGTGGTCGCCTTCATGGATCACATCAGGATCTTCCAGGAGCAAGTGGAGAAACTCAAGGCGCTCCACGTCGACTCCGCGGAATACAGCTGCCTCAAGGCCATCGTCCTCTTCACCACCGGTGAGTCTGAGATTATTATTCGATCGCTTTAGTCTCGGTTTTTAACTTGAGTTATAATCTACTTAAATACTCCCTCCCTCTATTTCAACAAAAATATATGATGATAAATTGTGATTCGTCATAATTCAAAATACTTCTAAAAATAGATCCGCGAGTTTTATTAAAAAATCTTAGTTCTGCATTCCTTGGAAGTTTTTTTTTCAAGCTCTGTCAAGCCGTCGTTCTTTTTGTCGAAGAAGAAAGACTTACTTTACGATACATATAAGACATTATATCTCATGAAATATTATCTAGACATCACGAGCGCACGATGACAGATTCGTCATAAATTCTTTTTGAAAAACGCGTCGGGAGAGCTAGAAAACCATTCGCGTTTGTGCGTCTAGCACGAGCCGTGGGTCTTGACGACGTATTTCCTACGCACAACGATACTTCGGTCGTCGTCCGTATTACCCGCGTCTGCCTGCCTGTCCCGCCTATAATCGTCATGACGATGCTATCTCGAAGATGCTCGTTGTCACGTAGCCGCGATCCTCGACGGGCCTAGAGAGGCGCGCTAGCAGCGCACCGAGAGGGACAATGCTCTTTCTCTTCCCCCCGATCGCGAAGCCTCACGGTTCCTGTACCACATACCGGGTGGCAGGAGAGCGTGCGCCGGAAGAACTCTCCGAGCGTAAGCGGAGAGTGGTTCTCTCTATTTCTCCCCCCCTCCCCTCTCTCTCTCTCTCGCTCTCTATGTCTCTCCAGAGGAGATGTACGCTTTTCTCGACGTCGTCCGTCGCTCGCTGACCGCGGGCACCGTCTAATCGACGTGGCAGAGATATTATCGCCGCCGGTACGCCTGCGACTGTCATCCAGCAGCGCGATCCCCGTCGGGACCAGGAGACGACGGCGACGGGATGACGACAATTCACTGACGTAACAATGTGTAACGCCGCAGCGACGTCGGCGGCGGCGGCGACGCGGACGTACGTAGGTACGTACGTACCTTCGTTGTGTCGCGATCGTCATCGAGCCGTTGAGACAATGCGTTTCTCCACTTCCCTCTGTCCGTCTCCCGCCGCAACGTGTTCTCGCTCCCCGAAGCCAATCTCTAGTCCCCGGTATCTATCTCCTCCCTTTTCCCTCCATCTCTCTCCCTCTTTCGTCGCATCCGATGACAACCGCATCCTGTCCGAACGAGCGCTCGCGCGAGCTATCTCCCGGCCCATCTGCTCCTTTCTCCAGGAGGAACCACCACCATCGCATATACGCGTCACGTATACACCGAGAGGATTTCGGACCGGGCGATCCTCTCTTCTGCCGGTGTGTTCTCTTGTTGGATACGTGCACGCACGTTCGCACGCACACGACTCGCGACCGGGCGGTAGGTTTCAGTCAGGGGGGGTCGACGAGAACGATGAGGAGAACGGCGGCGGCGGCGGCGGCGGCGGCAGCGGCGGCGGCGGCGGCGGCGGCGACCACGACGATGGCCCATGCTAAAGCATCTCGCCGTAGATACGAGACGGGGGGCTATTTATTTCCGTGCTATATGGGCACGCTTAGCTCGGCTTAGCTTATGCTAATGTCCCCATTCTCGGGGAACCACCTCTACCTCCTCCTTTTTGCCCCGCTCGACTTTTTCTATTCTTTCTGCGCCCGAACGCGATCGTCGGACCTCCAAGTCCTTTTCTTCCTCGCGTATCCTTGCTATATGGGTGAGCCTTTCTTCACTATTCTCTCTTACGACCTAAAGTTTAACGCTTAAACGTGCAGCTCAGCTTATGTGCAATCTTTTTTAAATGTAATTATATTTTTATGAGCGTAGGAGCGTAGGATGCTTGTGTATCTTTGATGAATAGATCAGAAAAGTATTTCTTTGACTAACTTGAGGTTCAAGATATTAAAAAAGAATAATACAAAAAATATAGAATATGAATGTAAAGCTTTGATTGATTCTCTTCATTATTAAATCTCAAATAAAAATTTTGTAGAAGTGAAAGTCGATGAGAAATTAATTAATACTAAAGTTTCATTAATTGTTTATAACGTTGAAAGTTTAGTTTACGAAGAATCCATTTTCAATGATTTGTTATTCAAAAGCAGAAATATTTTACGGATCTATATTTTCTAAAAAATATTTTTTTATCTTTATTCTTACATCTTTACAGTACTATTTATAATTTTTAAAATATATGATAAGATGCCAAAATTTGGTTTTTTTACTTACAACTATGGACATTTGCAAATGTCAAATCCTATTTCAAAAAGATTTTAAACATTAGGTTTGAAAAGGTTTTAAATAGTCACTTTTAATTTATTGATAACTCACACACGCACAAGTTAGGAATAAATATTGATTAATAAATTTCCGATAACATATCGTAATACATCGTCACGTGTTGATAATGCCGACAACCGACTCGAGATAATTAGCTTATTACTCATTACAGTTAAGAGATTAAAGGGATTACATTATTGGAAGGTTAAAAAGCGAATGGGCCAGGACACATCATCTTGTTCAATTTAACATGATAGAAGGCAAAACCGTGGAAACGGTTTGTAACTCGCGGTCGTGAATGAATTCGTTTGAAATGAAAAGCAGAATAAATGTTCGCACGTACCGTAGCACGTTATTACGCTAATCGAGGTGTGTCACTTTAGCGAAACGTAGAAATAACGAATGCGAAATGTATTATTAATTGTACCGAGGCCGGTATGCGGTTTTAAGATTGCATTACGAGATAATGAACGATCGCCGCTCAAACTTTTGCTCCGTACGCTTTATATTATATAGATAGAAGCGTTTGATAATTAACGTTTGATAGTTAATCCGATCTTGAAAAACATCTAATGTCGCGATAACGATTATCTCAACCGGTCTGATATGCAAATTGCTGTTACCAGAAAACGTACGTCATAACACTTTATGTCAAGCCGTTTAAATCATCTCGCAACTTCCCGCTGTCCAATAATTGAATTGTTTTTGTTGGGCACAAGAACTTGTATCACAAGAACCGAATGATTGATCTCACTTACAATAAAATCGAACACAATCCCGCTACAGATTCCTCATTAGCGTATATTTCTATTCATTACTTTATTACCGTTACAATTGTATTGGTGATTCCGTATAAGACTATATTTATGATTACTTTCTATTTATGAAGAAAATAAATAATGAGGAGGATTAACGTTGAGCTTCTTACGTTAATTAAGATACATATTTATTTATCGGGATTGAATCAACTCAATTATAAAAGTTACGTCAGCCATATCTGATCACGAGAATGGTAGCTGAAACGAAATCGTGCCTTTCGCGTTCCAATATCTATCGGTATTTTAATACATGTGTTTAGCGTTGCTTCGGGAAGACCTCGTGCGATTACGGTACGTTACGTGTCGCGTGTAATTGACGTGAAATTAGCGTGTCCGGCGGCGCGAGCGCGGCTAAATTTCTTTCCTGCTTCCTTTCTCTCTCTTTCTCCTCTGCAGCCGGGAATTCCTCTCCGCCCGGCCCGTGAAATGGAGGGTTGCGACTTTTTTTCGTACACCCCGTGGTCCGCGTCGGACCACGTGTCTAATTGTTCGGATAAAACGGCGGAACGAGGGCACGGTGCATAAAGTACGTTTAGCTCGCTAAGATCGGCCGCCTCTCAGCTTTCTCCGATGTTGTGCAGTATGCACGAGATATTGCATACCCGGTGGTCCAAAACATTCGAGCGCGCCGCGCCGCGCCGCCGCTTGAATAATCGTCGCCCGAGATCATTACGTCCACGACGTCGATACATCGGCCGTAATTACACGGGAAAAGGAGCTCGTCCGCGCCACGATAGCTCGCTCTCTCTTAGCTAGAGAGACCTTTAATTGCAAGAATAACCGGCGCTGCCATTTATCCCCGCGGTCAGTAACGTTTCCCGGGAATCTCACGATCAATTTTCAGATGGCTGTTTCGCGTCGCGTTGCAAAATCGAGTGTCGAAAAGAGGACAATGCTGATATTTTTCTTAAAAGTTAATTTATTTTTCCTGTATAAAATATAGAATTTTAATTAACTGTAATAAATAAAATTCTAGACGGAATTATATATCCTTCTCTACTTCTTATATTAGAATAAAAATTTGAGGCGCAAGCTTTATCGTTCTCTCGTCCCTTCGCACCCTTAACTCGCGAGAAATCTCGTCGTGAAGAAAAACGCGAGACCCGCGCACGAATCGTTATCAGCCGTCCCGCTTTCCGCTCAAGATTAGGCTGGTCCGATTTGCCTCGAAATCCAAGCTACCTTGGTTTAGGATCGGTCGCATTATCTCGGCGTGCGCCGTGCCGAGCCACCCCGTAGAGACGGGGCATGTAAATGTGCGCGGCGCGGATATATTTATGCGAGAGAGGGTATTACCGGAGCCCCCGCGCGCGAGCGAGTGTGCGGTACCTACGTGTATCTTGATGGGAAACACTCCCACGATTATGTGGCATGCAATGCAATTCCCTCTACCTCTGCCTTGCCCAACAGCCAGCAAACCATCGCGCGAGCGAGCCTGACGAGCGGACGGGCGTGTTGCTGGTGATACGCCGCCGCTGCGCTGGTACGTTGCGTTTCTGCGCGCGCGGATGCCACCGGTATTTAACGATCTAATTAAGAACGTAAGCCCAACGGGGGACAGCCGACATCGTCCTCCACGTGAGAGAGAAAGGGAGGGAGAGATGTAGATCTCGCGGGGCATCTCTGCGGCGCTCCGACTACTTCCGGCTACCTACGCGTTGACTTTTTACCGCGCGTGTTCGAAGGCGCTCAATGTATTATACATCTCGTCGATGCTAATGAGCGAAAAGAAGGATTGGACAATTGGATGGAGAGATAATTATTGATGAACGGGTACTTCGGTATATGTTATATAGTATTTATTTGGACGGGGATTTAAGATTCTTCGGTTGAAATATTTTGATTTTTAGGAATCGTGTAAATTATACTTAAATCTCGCAGCTCGTTATCAATAATTTCTCGATTGATGTCAAATTTAATCATCAGAAGAGATTTCAAAATTATTTTATAATAAGAGATATAAAAAAATATCTCTTATAAAATAATTTTAAAATCTCTTCTTGAAAGATATCAAATTTACTATTTACGCTCTGATGCTCTGAATAAATATATTCTAAAATATATTTTAAATAGATATATAAAATTGAAATAAATCGATAAAGGTCGGGAAATAGGTGATTTTCTAGGAGCATTGAGAAATCGAGCGAGATGAATGCGAACCGCTGTAGCTGTGAGGCTCTCGAGTACCGCGTGCCGGTATGTTTAATAAAATATTGCCACATCATTAATGTAGGCACTGCACGAGGCCGCGCGGTCACTCTTCTTTTTTTTCTCCATTTCCTACCGCCGCCGATGACTCGGTACATTCGGACAGGGCACCCTCTATTCGAGCCTAGATACGAGACTGACGTAACGATTGGTACACACCCACACCTGTCAGCCGCCACTGACAAGGACTGTCAATAGTAATTACACCTTAATTTCATCACGCAAATATCTCGGTTCGCCGTACTCCTCTTCCCTCACGATCCTCTGCCGCATTCTTCGCTTGATTGACGAACGTTTCGAGCTTATTGCATATATTTTCTCGTCAGAAACCGGAAGATATGTAGAAATTATTCGAATCTTAGTTGCCATAAAATTATGAGTTAAAAATAGATTCGAGATATTTTTTATTAGAATTCTGGATGGATTACATATTGTCAATTTTTTCCACAGTTTTTTATTATATAACTATTATTCATTTATCGTTCGAAAAATCACCTGTATATTTATAATTAATTATATATAAAAATACAAATTTTATTAATGAAAACCAAAACTAACTTAGTTACTATTACTAAAATCCACGCTAAGACGAAACATCCTTTCCACACTTGCAGATATTTCGATGCTTTTTAAATATAAACAGATTATAGGAGAGACAGACGAAAATTCTCTTTTATCTGAAACGTGCCAATTAATCCCGGAAGGCGATCCGTGAACGGAATGTGCACTTCACGTCCCGAATTCACAATTTCGAATGCCAGGCCACGCCGCGATTCGTCACGACAGTTATACATCGGTTCATCATCAATATCGTTCGATAATCGCGTTCCCGAATAGGTCGGCGTATTAATATTGACGCGTTTATCATTGTCGTTATTATCGCCGTCTGTCCGTCCGTACTCACCTGTTAACCTCGGATAATTTATCGACATGACGAAACAATCGTGCACTCGAAATGTCGAGCGCGAGCGGGAAAGAGCGCCCGCCCGTGGAGGATGCGAGCGGCAAAGGGGGGAACGCGGTGCAGAATGAAGGATGTGGGATAGAAATCGCTTCGATAGTCAAACCACGTCACCCCGCGTCACCAACTAATCAGCATCTATCATGGAATGAATCTAAGCGAGTAGAGCCGGAGCTTGCCAGACGTTCGTCAATCAAGTAATCATGATTTCCCAGTTCCTGCAATGCGATACCACAGTAATAGATTCGCGAAGACGCGACGAGGTCGACGGAAACGGTGAAAATATCGGCGATATTTTGCGTAATTGGATGTGCGTGTTGTAAAATTCCTTGTCATATATTCTCTTTTGCAACCCTCGGCGAATTATTCTGTTTTGCGTCTATTATTAGCGTGGAAGGTTGTTCAGATAGTGAAGAATTCACATCTCCCTAGCGATTTTAAATTCGTATAATATTTAAACAATTAACTATCATGTATCCGACTACAACGAAAAAAGATAAATAGTTCAGATAATTATTTATATAATATAAATAATTATATAACAATTATTTATATATTAAATCTTGAAGAATGACTCATCTTATAGAAATATTGTGATAATGAAATATCTCTGAATCACTAGAAGCTTGTTAGTTTCGGAGAAGTCGATGCAAAGCTCGATTAACACGAGCAAAGCGACGCGACTCTCACGCTCTTGAAAAGAAAGATAAACGAAAGAAAAAGCACCCGTCACAAAGTCGCGCTCCACGACACACTCGTACTTAAACGTCCATCCATCGCGTTTTCTCGCGGCTCTCGCACTTTCGTTCGCGGCCCGGAGAAAAACAATGCAAATGCCGACGCCACTGTGCGGTACATCGCGCCGCTAACTACCCGGCTATGTTTCGAGAGGGTGACGACTCTCGCGTTGCGCCCCCGTACATACACACATACACGTACTCACCTCATGTAACACCAAAAGAGCGAGGGAGAAAGAGAGAGATACAAGAAGGGGTAGAGAGATGGACGGAGGTCGCAGCGGGATGCGGAGGAGTCGCGGAGGGACGTGTTATCTGTGAACCCGAGTCCGCGACCCTTCCTCCTACCCCATGGTAGGTCCTCTATCTCGCATTGTTACGCCGCGCGCCGCGCCGCTCGGATCGGGGGTTCTCGCCGCCCCCGAACTCTTGACTTTAAGCGTTACCCATTTTCATTTTATTATCTGCCCTCTTCATCCGCGCATCGCTCCACGCCGGCTGACGATGTTCGAATTATACTCGCACTCGCTCGAGCGACGCGACGCTCCGATGCGTCGTGTCGTCGAGATCTGGAACTCAAAGGCTCGGACGTAAATTGAGGAACATCCCGACATCGCGGCTTATGATCGATTAACCCATTAACGACTGCTGGAAATTGAATCATTGAGTTTTCTTCAAGTTGAAAGAATTACAACGACGCCGTTACAGTTGTATTTTTTTTACTGTATTTTAATTCAAATACACATGTGTTCTATCTTGATATTTTTCTAATTAGAATCCCACACTCCCCTCGTTCCTCTTCCCGGAGGGCGAGGGGGTCTTCCCGTCTGTTAAACGGGGGACTATAGGTTGAAACCGGGCTTAGGCCTGGATATAGTTGAAGATTTCCTCACGTAAAAAAAAAAGTATTTTAATACACAGGTTACATTTTTTATTATATTAATGAAAAAGTATTAATTATTATGCAATTAATACTTTGTACCTGTGTTTCTTATTTATTAAATAACTGGAAGAACGGAAATAATATTTTTTCCGTGTACGTCGTATACTTAAATTGCCATTACTAGCCAGATTATTAATATGTTTTATATAATATGCGTTTTATAAAATATATATATGTTTTGGGTGATTATTTCGATTCCCTCTTATGCAAAGAGAACAACAAAAAAGATAATACATATTATTTATTAATAATATATTAAGCTGATATATATTTATGAGATTATTACACTCCAACTATATTACATAAGAAATATTGATGCATTTCTTAACATATATCGCAGAATTTTACACGCTATACAGATACATTGACAAGTTGAAGTTATATAATCTATCTTAAAGAGGATAACCCAATTAACTGAATACTGAATGAAATAGAGCGCAACACATTACATCGCTATAAATATCGATTAGATCGCGACACATTAATGACGTGCGGAAAATACGACGGCTCATTATGGTTTGTAGGATAATGATTCGCAGAGGTCATATTAAATCGGATTATTATCGCAACAAAAGAAGCGTATCGCCTCTTCTGGTAACTGCTCAAGAGATAAAAATCAATATATAATACATAATAAAAATAAAAATCTCGCAAAACAGATTTATTTCTAAATAATTTTCGATTTTCTTGAAATACATAAAATGATTTTACGTATTTATGTAGTATCCTCATAAGCATTTATTTTTTATATCGAATATGTATCACATGTATCATAGATTTCGAGTTTCTGTAACTTATAAATATTCTGATATACTGTAGCATCTATTAGCTTTTACAATTCGACTAATTGTGTCCTTCAGAATACTTTCAAGCTAAAAATTATTTTCTTTTTGAAATGTTTCTATATATATTATCTGTACACAGTTTTACCTTTGAGCATCTACAGGCTTTTATATACCAGATGCTTTGAGAAACTTTCTGTTATAAATTTTTTTCTAGAAATATGTTGTAAAATAGTTTCAATATATGTCTCTCGATTCATATAACATGTAAGATCATCTTCCAGCTGATTTTCGTGATGCACGTGGTTTTTAATGCGAATAATATCCATATCGTTGTTGTTCGTGTTGTAAACAGCGTATTCAGAGTGCCGTCGGCAAGAGAGAGCGGATCCACCACCCGTGTCCGCATGCATATTCCTTATCGGCGTATCGCAGGGCAAGGGGTTGCCCCGGCATTAGAGTAAGCCACGGTATTAACCCCGGAGTTTAATATAAACAGCGAAGCGGGATGGTCTGGTGTCCCGCGAGGGGTGGCGAAGTTAGGGCACGGTATAGGAACACGTGACCGCCGGACAATGCAGGCGCCTCTTATCGACGTCGTCGTGGATAACACCCGCGGTGGCAAACCCCGGCTGGATTTTCCGTGGTCCTTTTGCCAATCTAACCCCTCCCCACGCGCGTTTCGAATCGTCCCGGCTAAAACAAAACTGCGTCCACGCGTCGTCGCTTAACCCTCCCATCACGTGCACATTCGCGAGCAGCGCGTCGCGGATCCGTTTGAGCGCGATATCGCGAACGATGGAAACAAAGAACCCTTTTTCGCCGGGAGTTGATCTGAGCTAAAAAAAAAACAAACAGCCGGCTGTGGAGGATCACGTTGAATTTTAAACGTAAAGTTCACTATATATGTATAAAGCGATCATCTCTTAAAATTTGGAAAGAGTAGTATGTCCCTTTATACAATAACTCTTTGAGTCTTGTTTCAAGAACAGTCAAATTATAAAATATTCAGATTTACATAATGATGATATAAATACGGATCTTAAAGAGTTTAAGTAAAATTAACTGCAAATGACTCTTTTTTATCATTTTTTTAAAAGCAAAGAAAAAATATACGTATATATATAAATTAAAAATTAAATATAAAATGTGTGTAGAGTAAAAATTGACATTAAATTATATTAAATGGAATTAATTTATTAAAGCTAAATAGGTTTTTTATATATAATTTATGTAATTCAAGAGGGGAAAAGTCTCTCTGAAGAAATGTGAAGCTCAAGCACCGGCGCAGAGAATTCTCGGACGGAGTCTCATATTTCTTGTACGCAACCGGGGGAATGGAGGGTGAATGGAGTATGAGGGAAGGAGCAGGGGGTGTCAAAGAGGATACGAGTCGTTTCTCCGTATAGCTGCCTATTGCCTAGTTTCGCCGAGAGCAGACGGCGAACCGACCGCATTTTATTTACGCGCAAGCGTGTTTTATGGCCTCGTTTTTGACATGGGGAGGGCGCTAAATATGCGGGAGGAGACCGCGCACACGTCCCGTAACGGTCTGTCCGCGTGCGGGACTAACTTCTTCTTTCTCGCCGTGACGCGCCCGCTATCGCGTCGTCACGCTGTAAAAATAGCGAACGCTATTGGAATCCCCTTACTACGTGTCACCTACTAGGACTGTTGCGGTACCTATTTCGAGAATATCGACACATGACGTTGATATGCAATGTCAAAAATTACCAATGAAGAATTTGTACTCTAAACCTTTGAATTGAACGTATTGTACAATTATTTTAAACTGATTGTCCGCGTTACTCTAACTGTTCAATATTATATATACTTAATAATGTATGCATAAATAACTGCTGTATTAAATAGCGTCCTATTAGGTAAAAATAATGCATTCATTATGCTACAAGTTATGATATATTTATTTAAAAAATCCTATGATGTATTTATGGTATATATAATTATAAAATCTAGCATATTTCGTTTGCATTTACAAAAATACGCTCGAAAGAAGCTACATGTCTATGCATTACGAGCTAATTTACAAAAGCGACAGTCTTCGCTGTTGTAACATTAACACTATCAAAGTAAAATACAACAAAGATCTTTTTACAAGAATGCGATAAGTCAATGATTTTTATAAGGTATTTCTGTTTCGGATGCGACTATGTATAATTCAAACGATACTTAAAAGGTGTAAGCTCATGTCATTCTTGTATATATCGCACTCCGCAACTCGAATGGAGCAGACGAGTGTTGAAGTCAAATAATCTCGCTCACGCATTTAAACGCTCTCGGCAAGTGCAATCGCTATAGCGGCTATAGCAAACGCGTTACGACGTGCGATACTTTTTTCCCCGCTACGTCAATGAATTGCCGGCCTACGCTCATTAGTGCGCACGGTCAAATTTAGATCCTCGTATAAGTCGCAAGGTCGAGAGAGCAGCTTTTGGAACGTGCTCGAGCGGGAGATTAATCGCGCTCGCTTCGTTCTTTCTTTTTTTTTTTTTTACCAGAACGGGCACCCGCTAAAGAGAATCACCGCAAAACCGAAGAGAGCCCTCCGTTGCGGTTCCCTGCCCCCCTTATACGCCCTCCGGCGAGAAACGGTGTCGGTCCCGGCTCTCGGGGACTCTTTAAATTAGGAACAAATGCGCCTGGAATTTACGGCCCTCTCGCCGATTTACGTTCTTATTTACTCGACGACGCTGTTGGCCTCGCCAACGTGGTTTTTGACGATCCCCTCCCTTCCGTGACCCCTCCTGGCATAAATCCACGCTAATTTCTTTCGCGACGGTAGGCGCGCGCGCGCGTTCCGAACGCGTTCTTCGGAACGTTTCTCTGCCAGCGTGCAACTTCTTTTATCTTCCTCTACACGCTCGACGCACACGACGATTCGCGACATGCGGCAGATTAATCCTTAAACGCTTATTCGTACCCGGAAGGTGGTAATAAATATCAGATGAAAGTGCTAAGTTGTCACGCGATGGATATTAACTCTCATGCCGTTAGCGAGCATCTGCGTTGCAATCGCGATGAAATCGCGAAAATTGTTTTCAGACTTTTTGCTGTTTAGCTGACGTGGACAGCTATTCGAAGAAACGAGAAAAATAATAATGGTATTAAATATTAATGGGTGATGCAAATCAATAACAATATTGTAACGGTAAATTGGCAATATAAATACGAGTAGTAACGTGAATAAATGCAATAATAGTACAACTATCAAACAAATTTGGATATTACTTGCATCAAAAACGGGAATAAAAATTATAACGATTTATGTAATAGTTAATGATAATGCTCTGTTTTATATTTTGTATTAAGAAATATTACTTGCTCGTCCAATCTATGTACCTATTCTCGATCAGTATAATTCTTGTACCTTAATAATTGAAAGCAAAACGGTGTATTATGACACCGTTTAAAATTTAAGCTCTGTTACTCGTTTCCACGAATATTATGCAAATCAGTGAATCGGCTTAGCTACCAATTGTTAAGTATTTCGATCAGTCGATTCGGAGAAGAGAGTCGTTCTTCGCGCCGCACAAAAGTGTTGAAGCTGTTGATTTCTGTGTACTCTTGTTTCTGTGACTCATATGCTCGCTTTTTTATTCACTATACGTACTATCTTCACAATAGCTAAAATAATTATGTTTATAATTATTATAATAAATAATAATCTTCTGTATATTATACATATTAGCTTCTCAGAAGACTTGGTCCTAGAACATATATATTAAATAATTTTTATTTTCCCGTCCCCCCTCTCTCTCTTCTCGGTTCAGACCCAGAATCATGATTCTTTACTAGGCATGCTTTCGAACATGACGCTTCTTATGCTGACTCTATTCTACAGGTCCACGCACAAAGACAGGAACTTCTGGCGACGTTTCTAGTGGAGTAGTAGGTACCGCCATCGCGACGCGAGTCAGACAATATCGCGCATTCACAGATTGCGCTGTCAGGCGGCTCAAATAATATTCGGGGTGACACGCCATGTATCCGCTATGCGGTGCCGTTGTGTCGAGGGTGTATGACTCAGCATCCCTAACGCGCGGGGGCTACCCGAGGAACCGCAGGGAGAGATTTAGGAGGTGGACCCTTTCCTCCTCTCGCCTCACTTCTTCTTCGTCCTCCTCATCACTCGGATCGGCTTCTTTTTCGTCTCGGATAGAAGAGAAAACGAGAGAGAGAGAGAGAGAGAGAGAGACCGTCGTCGTCGCACCACGTGTCCGTGACCGATCCAATTTTTTCCTCTACGCCCCGATATACGTCGCACACCCTCGTGCGTGGGCACGCACATCCACTCGCGCATACACGCATGCCTTCGTCTTTCCCTGACTTCTCAATCAGGAACAACCGCATCGACGGCGGTGGGTATCGAGTTTGCCAACGAGATTCGTCACGCTCGATAGATCTTCATGAAATACTTCGAACCCGAGTTTAAAAGCTCGAGTCGATACCGACCGTTTGGCCGGCAACGTCCTGCGGGCAACTGTGACGAACGCGGATATGTCATTATCCGAATTGGAATTAGTTCTTCATTTCTCATTTTGATTTCTGAAATTCTTTAGTCCCGTCACCCATGAATCCAAGAAACATTTACGCATACTTGTTAATGACCCGGATAACTCATTTTGAAATGATACAATGTCAATTTAATTAATTGGAAAAAACTACGCGTTTATATTTTTCGTATGTGTTTTAACGTACGATTTATTTTTAACTCTTAATTTTAATAATGTGTTTATTTGCCGACCGTTATTAGGCTAATGAATTTTTTCTTTCTAGAGGCACTTTATAAAATCTTCGCAAGTCAATCATCTACACGAAAGCGGTTATCTGAAACATTAGCACATGGTGCAGCGAGTTTTTTTCCTACATGCTTCGCTACTGTCTTTTTTTTTGCAAGTTGATTGACCTGAAGTTGGCATGACTAAAGACTAAACAACTACAAATTGTATCGTAACAAAAAATCTTACAGGATGCAACAAATTAGTTTATAATTAAAGATAATAAGCAAATATAGTAGAATCAGTATATGACAATTTCAATTTTTTATCCTCTTTTTTAACGCTATTTCATTGAATTACGCGAATCTTTTCGAGGAATTACAACATACTTCGTCTGTAAATCAAAACTTACAACTCTTACAAGCCTACATTACAAGATACAAAGGTATACCTTGCAACACAGTTACCGAGTTTAGACTGTACCGAGTTTAGGAGTTAAATACGCACGTAGGCGAGAACGGATATAACGAATGAAGAAACGCTTTCACTGCGCGCGTTACGATCGCGTAAACGAAGGAATGCCCGCATTTACGAGGGACGAAACGCCGTTGAATTATTGCGCGTGCACGCGCGGTGACGCGAGTCCATCGAGTTTTCGTGGCCGATCCTTGGGGAACGCCGCAATTCCCGCTGGGAACGGACGAAGAGAGAGGAGTCGTTTTCCCCTAACAAAGTAAATTCCGCGCTTCTTCTACCCGCTGTCCCCCAGCTCGCACTGCGTACGAACGAAAAAGATTGGCCTTGTGCCTGCGCAGACCGACCTTTAATTAATCTGATTTACATCGGGCTCGATCGCGTAGTACACTCGCGACAGAGCCTGCGCATACCTACTCTTACTTCCTAATAGGGCTCTCATTAAGAGCGAAATAGGCTGTCGAAAATGTAAATGCCACTTGCGATCTGCGCCCTTATTTTCTCGCGAATTAATATGGTGAGCACTTTAAATACGTGAGTTTTCTCATAGAAGTAGTAAAGTTTATATGAATTTATTTATATAAATCGTTTAGATTGTTTACTAAGTTCTTGAAACAAAAAAGAGGGAATTACAGAGAGAGGGGGAGAGGGAAAATTAATTTCTTAATGCTGCAATGAGTTACCTATAAATAATTCGCCTATAATTTAATGAGTATTATTTCCTCATTTTCTTTATTTCTCTTTTTTATTACGACTGATCACAAATAGATTTTGCCAACGATCACGTGGATTATTTTACGAGATTGATCTCACACACACACATTGATGTTTTGATTTTTAATTGATGTTTCAATTTAATTCGGTCTATACAAAAAAACGATAATCTGTCATTTCGTGAATATGTGGCATAGTCGACGCGAGTAGTCGACTTTTATGCCGTTGCGTGTCCGCGAGTTTCTACACCACTGTGTGCCTGGAACGCGGGACTTTCGGTGCTGAAGTGTCAGGCCACTGATAAGCCGAAGGCATTAATTTTACGGCGTGGTCCCCATCGCGGTGGTGGTCCATGGACCCTGTCTCGACTAATACAATTATGTTATAACCCCTTGCCAACTCGTGCTTCGAGCACCCCTCGACGCCCTTTCTCTATCTTCCAACACCCTCGCCCCCGATCTCCGGCGAGCCGCTGTCGAGGGGGGGTTGCGGAAGCCGAACACGCGTTTGTTTCGAATCCCGTTTACGATCGCGGGCATACCGTGGCATACCCTAGCTGCGTCACAATCTTCCTCTTCCGCGAGCTGAATTATTACGATCTTTGCGGCTGAACAAAATATTCCAAGTGCAATTTGCATGAATTTAACGCTAAAATAACGCGAAAAAAACTATGACAGTTTTAAGGAAAAGTTTTTCAACGTCTAAAAATTATTGATGATATCCATTTTGGGACAATGATCTTGAATTGTTAACAGTAATTATCAGTAATAATTTTTATCTTTGACAGTTAATCAGATCTTTGTTTCTACGCAGTCTAAAGTCAGGAAGATCTGCCGGTAAATATGAACCACTTGTACTTCCACAAGGTGCGCTTGCCGGAGTAGTACAGTAAGGGAACAGTTAATCCCCCCCCCCCGTAATGTTACCTCGACGACGTAAATGCTGGGGAGACGCTCATCGGAGCCGTTCGTGCATGACGTAGCTAGAGGCCCCGGAAGACACCGGCGACGCGTGCGCCTAGGTCTTTATTACAACCGAGAAGCGATTTCGCGGTTTAAAACCGTGCTATTAACGCGAGCCTGTCCCTTTATCCTACGTATCTCGCGGAAGCGCGGCCCTTTCGGACGATCGGTACTGAAATTCCTCGATGTAATCGAGGCCGGTTGGCGCAAGAATACCAGATGCGGCAACGCGCATAATAGCCGCAATGATAAATCAGGAATCGGTTCCAAACGCACAAGCGTACAATTCCGAACGCAGAAAACGTAATGCGAACGATGAACCGTGCGGCGTTGCGCATTTACTCCGTCCCCTTTCCGCGTTTGTTCTGTTTCAGCACGCGCTCGGGCGCATTCTAATTCCACTTTTACATACGTTATCAACGCAAAGAGTTGCAACGTAACGGGGACATGTATTGAAATCCCGCCTTTGGAATAATTTCTCTATTTTTGGTCAGTTGAAAGACGGAGTGTGATGCAGTTGGTCAGATTGTTACATCTAGTGTCCCTAAATCGCACATCACGCTACATCGTAACGCACAAAAAATCATTACAGATTTACAATTGCAACAATGATATATTTTCCAAGCAGGTCAAATCATTTGTCAATACTTGCATCGTTATTAGAAATTACAACTCATCTAAAAATAATTCCACTCGTTTTATGATCTTCATTCTGGTTTAATTAATAACAGTGAACATGCAACATTGAAATTTATTCTAGGCGATAAAAACACGTAATATCTCAATGAAACGGGATCTAGCCTCGTTTTACGATCAGCGTTTGAATATCCCGGAGCGGATTTCTTCACGAGGCAAGAAGTGCCCTCAATTTTTCGGAGATTAACACATCGTGGTAGGGCGGAGAAGAGTCAAAATGAGGGATAGAGTGCGACGAGAGTGGTTAGGGCTGTCGGAGACGAAACGAAACGAAACGAAACGAAACGCGAGCAAGCGGAGCGTAGGTGGTGGCTCGAACGAGGGTTAAATAATCTGGTTAGCCGTTCTCGCTGACCGCCGGATGAAGTATGGAAATGAAGGGCATTCATTGGACACTGGCTATCACCATGGGCGAGCCAGTTGCGGCGGCCAGCGACCATCGCCATCGCCATCATCACACGGGGTGGCCGACGGAGAGAAAGAGAGAGAGAGAGAGAGAGAGAAAGGGTGGCTCTCCTCTGGTATATCTGCATACAGAGGCGGCGACGAGCTCGCTGAACGAGTGGCTCTGACAATTAACTAACGAGCAGTTGACACAACTTATCAAATCATATCGCGTCACGGCGCGTCGCGACACGCTTCAATTATACGCGGGGATACCGCGCTTTTTTTACCGCTCCGCGGACTCTGCTTTTTGCGCTTTCGCCACGTTGCGATCTCGAAAAAGCGAGGCGGGCTTGAAGTTTGCGCGGCGCGTTTGTATTCGATCACCAGACTTGTTAACATGTCCGGCTGTTGCACTGACTAGATATAAAAAAATCATTTTTTTTTAAGGTAAAAAGAACACTATTGAAAAAAATCGAATATAATAATGGTCTTTAGTTTTTAACAATTTTATAAAAAATTTGATAAAATATAATTTAAATTCTCTAAATATTCAATATTTATGAAAAATCAGAAAAAGAGTTGTACATTTGAGTGTTTTGGATATATGATTGTGAAATTTATAAAGCATTATTTTAGACGAAAATTTTTCAACAACGTATATATCATATATTAAATTAGTACTAGTTATCATATAGTTAAATCAATTGCTCACGAAAATGAGGTTTAAATATTAAATATTATTAAAAATTATTATCAGATATTAAATTAATGCTGAAAATTTGAAAATTTGTTTTATCGGAGACAAGAAATTATAAGTTTATGCAATGATTATTATAATATGGTTTGTTAAACTGTGAGTTCATAACAAAAACTCACAAGAACTAGCTAGCATTTATGCATCAACATATATTAATTTCAAGTTCGCAACGTTTAGCTATTTTACATAACTACTGCGATTGGTAAACTGGTGGGCAACTTCTTGTCTTTTTATAGGTCACAGTTCTAAATTATGTTTATAAAAAAAATAATTTAATCATATTCAGCGCTAACTGACATCGATTAAACCGGTTCTAAAATATGGAACTATCAGACCTGTCACGAGAGTCATACTCGAAGTATTGCTAACGCCGATAACAGTATAATATATTGATTCTCTCTCTCTCTCTCTCTCTCTCTCTCTCTCTCGCTACATTGGCTATTATCTATTAACTGCTATAGAACGTAATAATTCCTAATGATTACAAAATCATATTATAAAATATATAACTACTTTCCTCTATTCTATTTTTTATGCTGATTCTTTCTTCGATATACTCGACTTTTCTTTGCAAATTCCTTTATCCTAAGATATAATTTTGGTATGCTTATAATAAGACAATGGTTTCTATATCTATTTGTGTCAATGCAATTGAAATATAGGATACATATTTCTGTATCTATAATATAGAGAATTAAACTCACCAAAATTTATATTGACCCCAACTGGTCTCGATTATGCTGACATTCAATATGGAAATGTGCATCATATCTTTCACTGTCTAGTATTTAAAAGCCAATGTTATCAATCATTGGCACCTTTATAGGTGCTAATGTCGCAACCGCTAGAAACCGAGCACGGTCGAGAGATCAGGGTCCGTTGCTCCGGACCCAGGCGATTCTAGGCGATCTATCAAGAACATCGTATTTAACTTAGCGCGGCGTGTACCGCGCCGCGTACACGCGATTCCATAACTATGCACACGCACGTATCCTGCACACGTTTAAGCGCGTTTACGATCCGTGCGTGAGCGCGCGCGATGCAGGTTTCAGGACGCGCCGCACCGCCACCGATTGCCAGCCTCCTTTTCCCAGGCAGTTCGATAAACTGGTCGGGGAAGATTTCACCTCGCGAGAGAGCACGTATCGCCTATCATCCCCGCGCGAGCTCACGAATGCGTTTACGCCGTGTTTACCTGCGGCCCCCGACTCTTCCTCCGACTCGGCAAATCGCTGTCTTGCGTCGAAAACATTCTCCCCCACGGATTTCGACATAGCTTCAGTAGGTTTGTAAAACGAACGGAAATCTGGAAGATTAAGGATACCTCATCGAGAAAATACATTTGTTAACAGTTAAATAAATTTAAAACCTATATAACACGCTGCATATTTCGCATATATTCTGCCCGATAGGCACGTTTGTCTTTGAAACAGCAAATTCGATTTTTGTGAAGTGCACACATCCCTCGCTTTTACCGTCGATAGCAATCGGCAGTCGCAATGTGTATTTTTGCGAAACGCAATAAATTTATAAAGCAAACAATTAAACAATACGTGCTTTTTTTCTTTATCGTCTTTTGCCAATACTCGAATTCTAGAATTGGAATGATTCGTTCGCGTATCATTCTCATTTAATTATCAACAATAAACGTAACATTTTCTAATACAAAAGGTTATCCATAAAAATAAATAATATTCTAAAATTTAAAGTAAACTTTTTTAAAACGTGTAGTCTTTGATGTTACAATTCAACAAAGAAGCACATGAAAATCTCTATGCCTTACGAATCCACCAAACTTTATTAGAATCGGGAAGAGAACCCGCAGCATTCCTCGCGAAACAATGATAAATAATTCATGGGATTTCTAATTCCTCTCGGTGGCAAAGATCTTTTCGCTCGACGCCCGCCGGCTTTCGCTCGGTCGCGTGATCGTGATGCGTCTCTGTCTCTGTCTCTCCGGCAGTGTGTAGGCGTTTGCCTACGGTAATCAAAGTGCGAATGACAGTTTAATCGTAACGCGCGGCACGCGCTCGTTGATGGACGCCGTTGCTGGTGGTTGCTGGCGTGCGGTGACAGTCGGTCGCGCGACCGAACGGCACGCGCGAGAGGATCACTCGAGTTAATCTCGGTCCCCGTGGCACGACGAACCACAAGGTGCCGCCGACGCGACGTATAGCCGCCGGGCCCTCGTTTGCATCGTTGTGCGCGTAATCGGGCACGGACGCGATCGATTTCGTTCTCGTCGAGATATATCTCCCCATTTTCGTTACAATCTTGCTAAATCCTGTTACATCAAAAATTCTATTTATTAATCGAAAAATGTAAACGCTTTACCGTGGTAATAATCGAACGCATAAAAAAAGGGACCGACAGATTTCGCGATCTATTTATTATACATATAATTTCCGTGGTTTAAAAATTCAATCCAGCCTACCAATCATCTGACTCGGTTAGTTTTCAATTTCCTTCCTGGGAAGGGAAAAACCGCATTTTCAACCGCGGGAAAACCGCATTTTCACGTTAACGATTACTTATTCATGCACAGAGAGATATCATTATATCTAAAAATGTAAATCATTCTGCTTGCTAGACGTTTAACTGCGTTACGATGACGATCGCTTTCAACGACAGTATTCCGTTATACCGCTCCTGCTAATCGGCTGTAACGTCGATTAGCTCCGTGCAAGTTACACGAAGGAAGGAGGAAATCGCCGCGCGTTGATTTTTGTTGCTCCTTTCCGCCAGCGACCTGTCTCGCGCTGATCGCAATTATCGAGGCTACACGATGCGCGCGCGGCCTCGGCGCGCAAAAATATGTATTAGCCGACGCCGCAGTTTGTTAGTTCCACGAGCAACGCGAGGCGAGCGAAGATAACATCCCGAGTTAACGCGGTTCTAATAACGTATCGAGCGAAACAAAAATCTTTCCAACTTTCATAGTTCGCGCGGATAATCTGATTCCACGATGTAGCTCGACAGCTAATGTAAAACCGTTTTCGAGAGAACTTCGCGTATCGAGAACCGAAGAAAGAGAAGAGAAAAGAAGAAACGAGAATGCATTTTAGAGAGAGGAAGAGAAAGAGAGAGGGGGGCGGAAGAAAGTAAGGATGAACGAGGAGGAGAGAGATAGAGAGAGAAAGCGAAGAAGATAGAAAGGTGGTCTCGACGTCGAATATCGCCTCTCTCTTCCTTCCTTCTCCCTCCCTCTCTCTCTCTCTCTCTGCGCTCTCCCGGGTCTCTCGAGATGAGAGGGCAGGCCGCCTCGGATCCCGCGAGTGGATAATTATTAATCGTTATTTTCGCCAATCACGGCCGTTTATCTTGAGGCACGCAACGCCAATTATCTATCGGCGGTTCGGCCGATGGGGGAAAGGAGGGAGATCGAGGACTACGGAGTAAGAAAGAGAGGAGGATGCACTTTGTAAAGGATGCCTCGTGACGGGGTGGAGAGGGGGGGGGGTGAAAGGGGAAAAGAGAAAGAGAGAGACGGATAGAGATCGCCGATACGCCTAGCTCGGCTCTTTTACACTCCTCGGCTATACTTCTCCTCCCTATACGCTCGGTTGCACCTCTTCAGATTACCACGTAGCGCACGTGCGCAAGAGAGAGACGGAGGGTATATATTCACATACACACCTACATTACCAGGCGTTTCCCTCACGTTATCCCGTCTAAGGTTGCAGAGGCTCACAGGCTGCATTTTGACCCGGAGACTCCGGAAATTCTCGCCGGTCGCTGGAGAGGATCGAAATTTCCTCGGAAATTTAATTGCGCGCAAACGATATCGCGCAATTAATCTTCATATTCGTTCTTCCATTCTCTCGCAGTATTATTAATAAAGCGCGGTAGATATTTCAAAAACGTGACTTCTCTTTTGAGCACGCAAGAAAGCATTCATATAATAATAATAATAATAATGTCCGGATGAAACCCGAATTCGTGATAACCCAGGACAATTCGATCCAAAAGACATGCGTGGAATTTATCATAGAACTTCATATAGAACGTTTTTATGATTCATTTTTCTTCTTGAATATTCCCCGTTCGAAATAATTCGGACGTTCGGAACAACCGCAACAAAATACCAATCTTATTATTTACTATAGAACCCTCGCGGCGCGGGCGAACCAATTTTATCGCACAATGACAACGGCGGCGAATCCTTAACGGTAATCCTTTTACCGCGGCAGCCGCAATTTTATTACGGAACGACGTTCTCGAAGGCTGAATCACCGGAAATGGAATCGCCAGGCAGCCACGTTGGCAGCCGCCTAATCTAACGCGGCGTGTTAAAGGTGCGCGGTAGAGTCTCGCTGATGCTTAACGCGTCGGGCAATTATTAGCTCTCCGAGCGGCCTGGCCGGCGCGGCGCGGCGGCGCGCAACGGCTCTTATTTCATTCGCGGCGTTTCCGCGTTTGCCCGTTTCAAAAAGCCGCGGTGCCGCTCGTGCGAAGGCAGAGATAGGAGGGAAGATCTCGGGAAGAGGGAACGAGGAGGGAAAAAGAGAGAAAGAGAGAAGCCAACAGAGCTCGGCGGGATAAATTAATCGGCCGATATCGGGGCCACGACGTCGTTAACTTCCCGCTGAACTTCTCGACGGGGTGTGTCGTCGCACCGCGATCTGAGAATCGCCACTTTTCCGATTTTTCTCGCCATGATCCGAGACAGGTGATTTGTGTTTGGAATCTCTCGCGTAATTAAACAATTAACTAGTTTGCCGTTTATTGTCGAAATAAGGGACTATTAATTAAGTGAAATTGAGATATTGCTTGCTAATTTTTTAGGTGACAAAAATTAAAATGAATTTATTACTAACTTTTTTCTTCTAAATTCTTGCATTATTCAACACAAGTAATATCTTTACGATTGGTTGATAAATACATCGTTTGACCTGACGATCTTCCGTATTTATTATCGGCTCGATCTATCTTGGACGATCATCGTCGCGGGATCAATGTACTCCGAGAGATGCCTCGAGAGATGATTATAATGAACGAAAAAGGGACGACGCACGTGTCATAAAAACCCTTCGCGCTCGAGTTGACCGTTTGATAAGGCCGTTCTGAAAGGGTGGATACGTGCAACAGGCATACGTACATAAGTAACCGGCGTTGCTTCCGCATGCGAGCGGTGTTCGTGCGAGAGAAAGAAGAAAATGGGCGATGGAACGTCAGGCGAGACATTTACATTGGCTCGTGGCGTTCGTTCTTCAGGGTCCATCGATCACGATCCGCGGTGATCCCCGCCGCGCTCGTATCGCTCGGGGAACACTCGTGTCTTCCGCGTTTTCTACGACACCTTTGCGTTTTCCCGGCTCGCACGCTCGTGTCGTGGCACACGCAACATGTGCACGTGATGAACGGTATCGGGCGACGCGACGGTTAATAATCCCGAAAGATTGATGCGTTCGACGTGAAACTGTTGCAACGTCGGTCGCCGAGCAAGTTCGCAAGATTTTCGATTTACACATTGATTTTCGCTGCATTACAATTTGCGCTTTAAAATCTCACAATATGCGTTGAATTGTTCAAGGTTGTTTTATATCATTGACTAACAATTGTAATAATTATGCATAGTTATATATCATTTATGAGAACATTCATAATGTATCTATACGAAATATAGAGCGAATATTTTTTCAAATAAATATTATTTACAAAAATTATTTTAGCTTCTACATATTTTTAGTATTTATGAATTATTTGCATCAAGTATTAATTGAATCAGTACCAAATCAAGCATAAGTAAGAATTTTAACTGTAAGTGTATAACATTTATGCATCACGCTGTCTCTATTTGCGAGAAAGAAACTGTCATCGAACTTTTTACGAGAATTTCGTTAAAGACCAGATTTCCACCCTTAAAAAAACGAGGGAAACCGGATACCACCCTTCATCGCGAAGTGGATTTCTGTTCCCCACGCTAACTCACTAACAATATAATTTTTCCGCGCATATAATGGCGATCGTTAGGTCTCTCAAACCCCTTTCTCGTCCCTCTCCGCCACTCTCACCACCCGTTGCTCTCGACGACGGAAGTAAGGAGAGCTCGATAAAACTTCTCACTTATCCGGGACTACCCCTTTCGCTCCACAAATCAGAAAGTTACGAAGAGACTGTCGCCGGAGCGGCATTTGTTCGATTCGGAATGAAGTTTAAAACTCGACTCGCCGCATTCTCCAGCTCCATTGTGCCCCAGCGCTGGCTCAAAGATGTTCTTTGAGCGGGAATATCGCAAGATGCCAAATGGCGGTGCTCGAGCATTATCATAATCACGACGAGCGGAACTTCCACCTTTTTACCGGGATATACAGGATATATAACTGAATTAGTGTGGGATGAAAACTTTCAAGCGCATTCTTTGAAAATCTAATTGGCCATTTTGCCCACGTCATCAAATACCTTCGCGACTAAGCTTCGAATTATAAAGTCTGTTAAAATAAAGTTCACTCGTAATTAGATAGAGTACAAAATCGTGTTATCTTCGCGACTGTGAAACTTGATTTTGAGAGAAAAACGTTTCGCGTCCGATCGCAGTCTTATTCACAATTACCGGTCGCTCCTCGGGGTAAGAAAGAGCCACCGAAGAATCCGGTGACTCTTGGCAGTCGTCCGAGATCCGTCATCCGGCATCGTGACGTGGCGCAAATATCGGTCAGTCGCGCGTCACCTCCGACTTCGAGATTTTCGGCGGACAATGAACGAGCGTGCGAGTTTCGCGGAACTTTTTCACAATGCCGTACCTGGACGGACGCTTGAATAAATATCGATCATAGCTACGCAGAAGGAAATATTATTTTCATATATACGGCGGGCGCTCCGTGGCGCGCGTCGGGACGCGCAGCTGGCCGGCGACAATGCCCACCGTAATCCAATAACGCCGGTGTTGTGTGTCCGCCCCGGTGAAGTGCCGATCCCCGGCGACTTCTCTCTCGTCGAATGCAACGGCCGTCGCTGTTGCATCGTCACCAGCCAGCCGGCTTCCTCTTCCGCGGTTGCACAACCGCCCGGGATTCAGCGTCGCGATCTAATCGCGGCGCACGATTAAAAAAAAAAAAAGAAGAATCAGCTTAAAAACGACTTTATCCATTAGAGCGATTTCCGAAACCCGCGATGCGAAATTTCGGTATCCGAGAACACGTGTATTTTCGCTTCTGGATTAGTCGAAGCGACTGAAGATAATGTACGCGCGACAAACACTTGTTGAGCTTCGACATATCAAAGTGAAGAAAAATATCCAAATGGAAAAGATTGTACGAGAAGAAAAATGCTGCTAATAATAGAACGTTACAATTTTTTTTTTTTTTTTTAGATTAACGTATAATGCAAGCCAATAAAAATTTCATGCACGTCAACTTTTCCGCGTGATCAAGCGGTCGCTTTAGTTGCTGCCTAAATTTCTGAGAATGAGGAAAGTATGATCTAATCCTGTTGTTTTTTTTTCTCTTTCAACCGCTCGCTTACAAGAAGTACGTGGCTAGAGTTAATGGAGCGGCGACTAAAAGCGAGAAGGACAGAGGAAGAGAAGCCGCGGTCGGTGTAGTATCGTGCTGCGAGGCACGCGCGTATGCGTTCGCTAAGCAGGCAGATAGGATTACGCGATATTACGATCGTGGCCCCTCTCTCTCTCTCTCTTTCTTCACGATGACGAGCTCGCGGAGCTCGTTTTGTGTGCAGCAGCATTCGGCAAATCGGATAACCTGGCGCGACAATGAGCCGGGAAGGTTAAGCGTGTTTGCCCTTCTCTCGAATGCCCATTCGCGACACAATGGTTGCTGCCAGGGTGCTTTTCAGTTCTTTTCAGAAGAGCGGGAGGGGGCAGAATTCCCCTTAGGTTACATATACGTACGAGCGAAAAGATCCAAGAACGAAACAGAGACAGGGGGGCGAACAGAGAGAAGAGAAGTGAATTAAATAGGAGAGATCCTAGACTCCTCGTTTCCTCCTCTCTCTCTCGTCCATCGTCGAGTTTTAGGACCCCGGCATTCAGGAAGTGAGACCACCGGGCCCAGCTAGCGGCTGACGCACCGACAGTACGAGTTCTCCGTTGCGTCTTCCGCGAGACTCGAGAAGTGCACGCCCAGGTCGGCCACAATGAGCCTAATCAACCGACGAATGTATACACAATCGACAACAAACCATATATATCCGAGCTCGAGGAGCCCTCCTCCGCGGGCGACGGAGAGAACGGAGGCGATCTTTATCTAGGAATAGCGGAAACGTGACCGAAATTTGTTGCCATTGCCTGAGGAAGACGGCGGCTGTCAGCTGCCGCGAAGAGCCCCGGCAAAACGCTTGACGAATCGCGATGCGATGCGATCTTGACGATTTTTTAAAACGGTCGCGGCGATTCGACGTGCATATTACGATGAGGAGCGCGCATTTTACGGCGCAGGCACACCGAGAAAAGGATCCCGCGCTTCTATCCTCCGGAGTCGTTACGAACGTCAACGTATAAATACGCGTCCCATTTATTCGCCGTCTTTTCATACGCGACTCATGCGATTGCCATCCATGACTTTAACTTCACATAAAACGTCCGGCTGTCGCGTTATTTTCTAATCACGGTTTCTTTGATTAAATTAGACTTAGCTTCTATATGATGGAAATATAGTGGAAGCTAAACAGAATTTTTTCATGATTTGTTATTTATGGCAGAGATGAAATCAAACCTGTAGTCGTTTAGCTCTTACTGTTAGTCATTAAGATAAAATAAGGTACCATAAAATGTAATTTTATACAGTAAATAATGAAATATTTGCAACTGTATAAAACATTTTAATATTAAAAGAGTGATTAGATATTTGCGAAAAATCGATTTTAATATCTTTACTGAATAAAACTTTTTAGAAATTACAAGATGCAAACATTAAGTGATAATAAAATTAAAAAACGAGAAAAGAATAACAATGATAAAGAATCAATAAAATTAATGTAATAAGAAATCATATTATTTAATCTGTGGAAGAAACTTTTGAAGTTGAACGTTGAAAGAAGCTGCGGAAACTCGTGCGGAAACGTTGGTCCTGTGACGGCACGTCCATCAAAAGCGTCAAGGAGGCTTCCTCGTGGTCGACATATTGCGCGAAAGCGTCGATCGTTTATCTCGGTACAACGATCTCGCAAGAATGGGGAGTTGGTACTCGAAAGACAGACGAGGGGGGGCCCGTGGTTCGAGAGGTTCCAGCTGGCGCGGCTCAACACGCCCATGAAGTGGCGGTCTCTCGCTCTTACGGTTCGGTGAGACTACGACGACGCCGACGGCGAAGAAGAAGAAGAAGAGGAAGACTCGGCACGTGTTTGACTAAACACTCGTGCGGTCGTTATCTTGTTCACGCTACGGCGAGAACGGACGAGTGGGGCCCACCGGGGACAGAGCGATGCGCCCAAAACACGGGCTATTCTTCCGCGTACCGGGGAACCGAGGATCGGGGAAGAGAATAGCGATGCCGCGACGCGCGTCGGTCCATTACTAGCTTGCCAATGTACAAATCACAGCCCATTTACTCCATTCAGCCTGACACTCGTTTAACGACACTCGGACGCGAGAGAGAACGGCCGTAAATCCTCGCCGGGCCTCGTGCCATTCTCTCTTTCTCTTTCCATCGTTCCCTTTATATCGTTCTCTCTCTTTCTTTCCTTCGCTTTTCTTCCGATCGAAAAAATATCGGTTGGTCCCCGAAATTTATTGCGAAGCCTATGTATTGATTGCGTTTTTTTTTTTTAATAAATAATAATAAACTAGAGATTTTATATTGAATCGGATTCGTGAAATTTGAAACAAAATGAGAGAATTTACTCTGATACTTTTATAATTAATTCTTTGGGATAAAATATAATATTTCCAAGAAAAATGTCATCGCAAAATATTCCTCTCTTATAACACGATGAATTTTTTCGTGTTTTAGATTCTCTGCAGCTTAAATAATACGAAATAACCAAATTAAAATAAGATCTATGTAATTAGAGGTCTTTATATTATTACTTATCTGAAAAGCTATAACATTAATTCTGCCGTGTCAAAACTTCAATACGTGTATTCACGCTATCCTACCTTTATGTTACACTCATTTATCATTTATCCTAAACAGCTTTTCTAAGAAAAATTTTTCCGGAACATGATACATTTCTCTCTATCTCTTTCCTCATCTCCGCGAGGCCCACAGACGGTACCGGTTTACTTTACGGACGATGTTACGTAGTCCGTTTCAGTATAGCACGAGCGAGGCATACGAAGCTACTCCTTTGCGGTTTATACCCCATCCTGCGCATGAATGCGCTCACGCGTAAACACGTATAGACGCGTGGATGTGTGCGCCACGTGAGTCCGCGAGCGGACTCTCGTCCGTGTTTCCCGTATGTATGCAGGTACCACACAGGACTACCACCTTGGTAGTATCTTGATAACACGACTCTCTCGCCGTGCGCAGGAGAACGCGAAGTCGAACCTCAGTGATCCGCATTCGTCCCATGGCGAAACGGACTTCTAAAAAAATCGCGAGATGTTGCAATATTTTTTTTGTTCGCACGACAGCGCGTTTCGTTTTCTTTTTTCCATATATGTTACATCAAAAAATAGAATTTTCTGAAAAGTAAAACTTTCAATATGTCACAAAATATTAATTTGAGAATTTATAGAAATGCTAATTCGATGAATCTATATAAGAATCTTGATATTAGAGAATTTGATGTGATTTTCCAACTTCAAATTTACGCTTTAAATAAAATTAAAATTTTAATCTAAATTATAAGGTTATTTTTTTGTTTTATTTTACGTTTTGAAATATTATAGACTCTTTTTTATCTTAATTATCCATAAATATATGAGTCAAGAGTTAAACAATAAACTTCTCTTGTTTTATGTTCAGAGTCTAGCAAAAAAATAATTTAAGCAATAATGTGTAATTTATATCTCTAAAGATCAACAGTTCGCATTGAACGTTTGCTATAGAAATGACTTGCCCGTTTATTGATTCATCGATTTGTTCCTAGATTCGACCAAGTCATTGTCTGAGGATATTAATCGTATCGCGAAGAGGAGAACTGAACTGAATTCAATCGTGCGAAAGCGATGAATGGCAACCACTGCCGGTGGTATCTGCGTATCTTTCAACAAGCGCGCAACATGGGGCTTAAATTGAATGAAAATCACAATTGACGAGGCATTAGCATAATGTAGCACGGATCGGTGGGTGAGGTCTGATACGGTACGACCGGCGACGAGTCGAGCGTTTCGAGTGTGTCAGCGACCCACACGGTACGCAGATTAAACTCGCTTTCATCCTAAGCGCGTAATCGTACGTACGTTAAATCTGGTTTTCTTCTTCTTCTTTTTTTTCACGGGGGAGAACGCGCGCGGATTCCGTGAGTCAGATCCTGACAGAACCAGGGAGGTGATATTGCGTTAAAGCGGAGATCGCTCTACGCTGCCTAATCGTTGCCGCGGGATATGCGTGAGCTCTCTTCCGGACATCGGCACGTTACAGAAATCACTTCGGATTAACGTTGAATACAGTTTATAAGAAGAGACTTATTGAGTTAAAGATGATGGTGCAAATTATAGGATCCTAATAAAATGTGGTTGTCTGAGGAAAAGCAGAAGTAACATGAGAAATAGATATGCAGACTGCGGACTATGATTTAGCCGAATTTAAAATGTTGAGACTTAATTATTAACAGTCAATTGTAAAAATTCATAAATTTTGAGGAAAGCAAATGATCAATTAAAAGTGAAACAATCTTTTTTTATGATGTTAAGATATTGGGTAATTGTTTATGCGTGAACATTATACATATTAAAATACTTCCGATAAATTAGGTAGTCAAATTTGATTGTGAATTAATTATTTCCGTAAATTAAAAGGTCGAAAATGTTTCCTAGCTTGAAATAGCAACACATCGAAGCGTGAATCGTACGAAATACATGATAGAATATTTGATGCTTCTAGCATTGTACGCGAAGAAGTGAAAACCGGTTATTTCTGTACACAGGTCATTTAGATCGGTACTAAAACTGAGACCTCTCCGGAAAGAGAAAGTATTCGAGAATATAAAATGTTAAAGTCTTAAATTTTGCAATGTCGTGAAAATGAACAGGATCGCTCCAAATGACCACAGTTTCAAATCTTACAGCTTCTGAAATAAAACGGCTCAATTATGTAGGCAATTTTAGTGCGATGGCGAGAGATATCATGGACCGGTAGTCCGACAGAGAATTTTCGCGCTCGTCGCCGAATAAAACCTCTCGCTACGGTGTTCGGGAACTGGTTGCTTTGTTCCATTTAAGTGCGCCACCATAAATCAGTCACGGTGCCCTTTCCCAGCGAGTGATTTATGTTCGTAAGCAGCTATCGGATAAATTAGCGAACACGAGCGCGAGCGCGCGCGCTCGCGCTCGCGCTCCCGAGTAAATGCCTCCTCTCGATGGTAAACACCTACAAATGTACGACATCTTTCATTTCTTTTATCGCCCGTTTCGGCTCCGTTCACACGCGATGGAAAATAAGATGAGAATCGTGATCGATGGAAACGTCTCTCGCTGCTTTTCGCACCAATGCACATGTATTCTGAGAGATTCGAATAAGCCTTAATGTCTTTCCTTTGAGTGTACATTTAGAATAAGCCGTATAATGATAAACTCTCTTCGAGTACGTCATTCGAGGATATTATCATTCAAGGTGATGTTCACTAATATACTAGGAATTGAAAAATTCTGAAGATTTCTTCGTCACAAAGG
Source organism: Temnothorax longispinosus (assembly GCF_030848805.1). Lineage (NCBI taxonomy): Eukaryota > Metazoa > Arthropoda > Insecta > Hymenoptera > Formicidae > Temnothorax > Temnothorax longispinosus. The sequence continues at coordinate 3,282,468 of NC_092366.1, forward strand.
AGAATAAGAGAATGATAAAGTATCCCCCATGAAAGAATTTTAAGCGGGATTTAACTCAGCGAAATCTTAACTGAAGCTTACTCGTCAAGATACATATGTAATGTCGAAAACCTAAAAGACCAAAAGAAGTTTTGTCAAATTCTCGAAAGAAGATTCTCGTTTCGCGAACTGTCATCTTCTTCAAGTTTATCGAGGAATTCTGCTTTTGAAATTTTATGCGATACTGACGAAGAACTGGTTATATACTTTATTTTTACCCTTCTCATTCAGACGGCGACTCTGCGCGTCTTTCGAGATACTAACTCAGTGACATACTCAACCGCAATGTACAAGTTAAACATCGTGTTCGGGCAAGGAAATTTCACGGTTGCACGCGCAAGGAACCCACCTGGGCGCACCTGTGGCCCACGGGGACCGTAATCGTCGCGTCGAGCAATAATTAGTCGAATATTAATACAAGCTCCCCAGCTGGGCGCGGCGTGTTCCCGCATACTTCCCCGCTGAAAAAATATATCGCGAGGAATTTCTTGGCGGGCCGAAGAGAAACGGGAACGACGATGCACGAGAGAAAGAGAGATGAATATGGGGATAGGGGAGAAAAAGAGAGATGGCGAAGAGAAGACGAAGCACAAGGTTACAGTACGAAGAGTAAACGGTGAGAGAAAGAGAGACGCATGATGCATAATGTGAAGAGAGAGAGGGGGGCGGAGAAAGTATGTGTACGTGCGCATCGTGACCGCAGGGATAAGAAAATGGGGCGGGGGAGGACGAAGAAAGAGAGTCCCCAGAGGGACGTTCGTCGCAGAGATCGTTATGCGGGTGTTTATGGCTCGCGGCCTTACGATTCGGGGCCCCCTTGAGTGCCCCCCTTCTTTTTGTTGCTTCTTCGCGCGTTCCTCGCACGAAGCCCACATGGGCACCGGGACGTCCTCACCGTTCCCCCTTATTCACGAGAAGAAGACGCTCTCTCTCTCGCTTCTCGTTCGGGGAGAGTTTCAGATTGTGCGATAACTGGCTCTCCCCCCCCCCGCTCCACACCGGAGAAGCCGAGTCGCCGGTGTCGGTCGCCGCGACCCCCCAGCGTTCAATGAGAGACATTTCTCATCATTTTCCATTCAGCCCGTCTGAGTTATAAGCCCTGGCTACGCCTTCTATCCGCGGCCACAATCGTTCGATTTATTATAAGCGCGCGAAAGAGCCTAATGAATTTAATTTCATATTTCACGACCGGTAAGTAGGCAATCGTGAATATGCCCGCGGATACGAGCCGCCGTGGATTTAGGTGGCAAGACGCGCGGATATATTCGATGACCCGAAGCGAGAAAGGGGCGAAAGCGAGAGGCGAGGAGGATCGGCAGCCATATCACTTCTCATATTTTTCTGGCTCGAAATCGGGAGACCACGATACGAGAGTGCTCGTCGCGGATGAACATTCGCAATTTGCGAGTTTATCGACTGATTAGCAGAAAAAATGGCAAAGAGAAAAAATTGATAAATATATTTAATGTCCCTCTTCAGAAAAAAATATTAATAATTTTAGTAAAATTCTAAAGTATACATTCCTGTTTTTTATTGCATACCTGTAATTTAATTCTTACCTTTTTTATCCATACAGGATATAACATCTCTCAAGATAATTGCCAACTAGTCTAACATTAGTACATTTTTACTCAAGTTGAATTTTTGGTCATTAGCAATTCTGAAGTTTTTGCGAATCATCAATAATATAATTATATGTTATGACTCAAAGTTACTTATACTTTCTGATCGAATAGCAATTTCTGCAAACGGAATCTGTTTCTCAAAACCCGATCATGATACCTTATATCTCGAATAATCGCGCCAAAATCAACTGCTGAATCGGGGGATGCAAGGATCCCTATCCCATGCAAAAATCCATTAAGCATTCTCCGCGAAAAGCACATTTTTCCACACAAGTCGTAATTCTTAGCGATTGGAGTAATAGTCTCTCCTGGAGGAACAGTGTGCGCGGTAGTTAAGTTATTAAATTTATCTCCGCGAACCGCGGAGTAAAAATCGTGGTGATTTATTATTTTTTGCTGCTTAACGACGCGAGCGGAGAATATGGCTCAGGCGGCGCGCTCTCTCTTTCTCGCTCTCCGATCATCTCCCACTTCCTTCTCCGCTTTTTGTCCATCCAAGTTTTTTTCCCCGGGTGAATAGTAGGATAACTCCACTGGTATAAATTTTCGCGGTTGCGACTCTTGGATACAAATGATCGCGTAACTTGTCCGGAGAAGTCGGCGGAAGTTCATTCACGTTGCGTGAACCGTGCAGCCGAATTTGTATATTTGCCATCCCCAGTAAGAAAATTTAAAATTTTTTAATAAGATATCAATCTTTATATTATATTTGCGACTTTGTTCGCAAGCTGGACAAATAATTATAATAATATTACCTACATTATTAATTGTTTATCCATCATCGAAATGTTTGACAACTCTGACAATTTCTATACATTACATTATCCAATTATGTATAGATGATATTGAAGAATCCTTATTCCATAAAAAATTTATTCCGGCAATAATGAAGAAACTAAAAATTAATATTAGAATTATTATACTGAAATTGCTACATTGCTTCTGCCACTTAATTGTTTAAACTAAAAACCTTAATAAAACTCAGCATCTTAAAAATTCTACGTGTGACAAGAAAGTCTATCGCACGAGATCGCAAGATCAATTATGTTCCATTCATCTTGAAGAGATTGATTGGGTTACTTCTTCTTCCTCTTCTTCCTCATCCGGTTTCTCTCGTTACTTCCCGCGATCACGAAGACGATCTCTCCGACTTCCGGCGGCGAAGTACAACGAGTCTCGGTGGTAGTGGCGCTTGGCCGGCGCGACACGGTTCGTTTGCCGCGTGCTCGGCCTGAAGAAACTTCCTCCGCTCTTCCTCTTCTTCCGAAGCCGGAGCACCTCGAGCGGAGTTTTGCGAGAAACGGCCAGGCAGGCAGGTAGAAACAGGCAAAAGCGTAGAATTGAAGCGCGAGCGAGCGGAGATTCCCTCGAGTACATCGAGCGGGGCGAGTTCGTTCTCGCGCACGCGAACCTTGACGCTAATGGCGTGCATTAACAGCTTGGAAGAAAGGGACGAGCTGGAAGAGAGGCGGCAGAAATATGAAACGTATCGGAGCCGTGTTCGCTGTAAAAAAAAAATTCGCATCCGTTTAATCCTTCACCTCGTTTGCAGAAGTCTGTTCCTATCTTCGAAGGCATCTCCCTGCGTTCTTCTTTTCCTCTTACTTACTCCACTGGCTCTGGAAATTTTGAAAAACGAGTAATGCAAATCGCGCTCGGTATAATATAACAACTCGTCTGATGCGCACAAGATATGATGAATTCGAGGATGCGTGTATACGTCTCGTCTCGGAAAATGTTTCCAACAAATTTTAATAGTCTCCTTCCTTTTCAGTTTGCTTCTTGTCCTCTTCTCCTTCCTTCTTGTTACTGTTCTTTCTCAGCAAGCTCTTGCTCTAGGATACATTAGATACGTTACTATGAATCTATATATCGGTCCATTACCGTTATGCACTACGGTATCCTGAAGTTAATTAATTCACAATAAATTCTTCCTTTACTTCCCTTCCATTCTTTTTTGTTTACCCTTCTCTCGTCTTTCACTTTAGCTTCGATTTTTTTTTTAATTTAAGCTTTTATTAACGTCAATTGCCTGCTATCAAATCTTCAGATCCAAGGGCTTCTCTTAAGCCCAAGTCGAGGTTTACCACTGTCCCCGGTTGAAAACTGACCGCACCCAGCGATTAATTCCTCGTTCAGCTAGCTTTCACGTACATTTGCGATGCACGTCGAAAGAAGGGGAAAAGGAGGAATTGTGAGAATGAGGAAAGCGCCGCGCCACGCCGCGCCGCGCTGCGCAGGATATGTTTACCGTTACCGTGCACGATCGCCGCGTCGATGACCCCGCGGCTCGTTTAATGGTGATTATAGGAGAACGTGGACACACAGTGTGCGCCGCGGCGTCGTAAAACGATGATTTAGGCCGTCGTTGGTCGATCCGCGGATGACAACGACAATCTCGTGACGCGGAATCGCCGATCTACGTCGAGATGCGCTCGCGGATGTCGTCGTTTTCTTAAGCAGATTATTTACCGACCTGGCGCCACACACATAAGCATACATAATCCAATGATGGCTTAGAATTATGCGGATTTTCAGCAGCATTATATAGTGGAACTTACAGCGTACGTTATTTACCAAAATTCTTCACTATTTATCATTATTTAATTTGAAGATTATACAATAATTGTTGCAAATTATAAAACGTTTGCTTAGATCCTTTATCGATTAATCGGCTATCGGATGACGATGACAACAACGACGGCGTATCCGATCTGATCGTCGCGGCTCGTAAAAGAGCCTCTCCGGGGAAAACGGAGGTCTCCCATTTTCTGCTCTTCCTTCTTCCTGGTGTCCAGGAAGTGACAATCGGGTATAACGCGATACGACTTTGTGCCTCGAGCCCGTCGTTTACGGTAGCCTAAGGGCCCGTTTCGGAGCTGGGCGAGCCGATATCGCCGTTTCCTAGATCCCAACGAGAGATCATCAGCTGCGTCTCCGCCGCTTCGCAACAGAACAATACGGTCTGACCGATATTTCAATGAAAATTGAGACCGAAGCCTGTTTATACTGGCACGACACGTTTACGACATTGTCATTAAAGCATAAAAAGCAACGAATGAACAGTGTTCCACGAATTGCACGATCGTTTACAGAACAGATAAATGCTGCATTAAGAAATATATTATAAAGATAAATATTTTTAAGATAAATATTGAAAATTAAGGATTTAAAAAGAGAGTAGCATATCAAAAACAAAAATCTTACAGGAGAATGCAACATCCGTTCCTATAAATAATATCTCTTCGTTTTAAATATTACTTTTAAACAGATTTACTTCTTGCATCATAAATAACCTCGTAAATGACAATAGCAACATATATTATTAGTAATTTTAATTAGTTATCGATATAATTTGAAGAGAATATTTGCAGTTATTTTATATCAAATCAATTTCACTCACCGAAATTATGATAATCCGATATTCTAATCCGGTACATAATCTGCCATTTTTTCTCGGCATTACGAATCTCGAAAGACTCGATCGGATAATTGTGATTAATATTCTCATAAATAATCTTGTAACTTCTACGGTGTGCTGTCGACTTTAGCGTAACGAAATCTGAAGAACGCGATACTCGCAGGCCTTCTTTGTATTAATCCCTCGATCAAAATCGCTTGAAATTACAACGGTTTTAACTCGCCATTCATTTCTTGTCATTCTCTTTCTCCATCCTTGGACATGACGGATTCCGGAAAATTCAAACGGACAGTTGCGATTAATACGTTTCTCCCTCTGTTCCTCCATCTCTCTCTCTCGGCGGAGAACGGACTGGTCCGGTGGCTGTCTTTTCTCGGTGACCGCTCATTACGACGTATACGCGCGAGGTCGTTACAGTCACTGTAAAGGCATAATTGCATACGAGCGGAACGGCGGCGCTCGTAAAAATGCCGCGCGTTTTCCACACCAACGCGCACACAGGCACGCACGCACGTACGCACGCACGCCGGACGTCTAGTTAGCTAGGATGACCGTGCGCATTTTAAAGTATCTACACAGAGGCGCGCGCGAACACGATCTTAAATCAATATTCAGACGGCAGGTGCGCGTCGCGTCGCGCTAATCAAGCCGACGCGATTTAATTAATCAGTAGGTTGCGCCGCGCGGTCGGAAAGAAGGCGAGTTTTACTTCGGACGCGTACAATGAGCTGCGGTCGCGACTGTGGTTTTACTGGCGCGTTTCACTGTTCTTATATTTCCAGGGTTCTTGCTTGTAACGCGAAAGTATACATGCGTCTTGCATCCTCGTCTCGATATTTACGTTCATTGCTAAAATTTGCAAATTTTTTTAAATATGGAAAAGTCAAAATTAGGCGGCTGCATTTGGCGAACTGCACTGAGTAATTATAGGAATAATGGCTCTTTATCCTGCGTCCATTTGGTTTATTAATAATTTCGGTTTATTAATATAACTGCGCGCGCGCGCGAAGTACCTACATTTGCGAATATCAATTTAATTCTCCATCAAATTACTTCAATAATATCACTCGCAATAGACTTTCAGCTAAAATTCCTATTTAGAATCCTGAATTCTATATTCGTACTAGCCAAATAGTTTCAGCATTATTACACGAAATATAATTCTTTAATACGTAAACCTGGATAATTGCTTATTTAAATTTCCGCGAAATTTACTCTAAAAAAATAAAACTCAGACGAACACGCATCGAGAATTGCTCCTACATTTATCAAATATTTTTAATTTTCTCTTTACAACAATGCTGCCAAGTATACAGTCATCATGAGCTACTCATGTTCTCGCGTGTGTCGAGACAAAATCTCGACAATCTTTAAAACAGCATTCTGCCCGAGGAAAGATATTGCAGATACTCGACTTGAATTCACAAGAGAAAAAAGAACAGAATCGGTAAGAGGACAAGGTGGCGACGGCAGCGACAACAATGACGACGGTTTTAAACCGTAATAGCGTAACGATATGGAAGAAAAGGAAGAAACGGAAACGAGACGAGGGAATCGAGGAACCGGTTCTTACGGCACCTGCGGATCTAGCGTTTCTTTTGTTCGCGTTATCGCCACCGCGAAACCGCAAATATGCACGCGGAGAGAACGAACTGGGTGGACTGCCGCGCCGCGACACCCCTCGTAGAGTCGCTCCCGTTTTTCGCTTGCGACCCCAACGTCGCCGATCACCCATAGCCCCGGGGGCTGGCTTTCCCCTCAAGGGGGGGAGCGCGACCCCTCGCACTTGGAAAATAATTCTATTAGGTTATATCGTGGTCTCTGCGTGCAAGAGAATAAACGCGCGTCTCGCATGAGGGTGGGCCGTGCGGCGTCCTTGCGATTCGTCGCGAACTGAACGGGAGACAGTGGTGGTGTACGTGTGCGGTGACGGTGCGGTTTACGACGGTCGTCGTGGTGGGCCGAATCACTTCGCAACATCAAACCCAATTGTTACGCTCCCAGCCGCTCTCCTAATCAATTTTATTTAGCTCGCGTAATTGCGAGCGATCTATTAGATCAGCCGGACGAATAGCGCTGTCTTCCTACAGATTTTTCCGTTCAGGAACGGAGTGTGATTGCATTCTTTCCATCGGTACCTTATAAAGTCCTATATAAAACCTTGCCATGTATAAAAGACGAAAGCTTCTGGAAAAAATCAGAGATAAATGGCTAAGAGAAGGATTGAAGCGAGATTTTTGCAATTCCCTAATTTTGCTTTCATAATCTCCTCTTGTCCTAATTTCAATAATACTCGACGCATCGTCTCGGTCGGAGATACGGGATATTCGGGGGATACAAAGCGACGTTAGAGTCGGTTCGTTGCTGACTTTTTCGTGATTTATCCGCCGGCGGGAGCGCGGCGTCATTACTTTTTCGTAGAGGAGCGCACCGCGCGCGTTCTCCTCTCTCGACCTCGCTCCCGGGGTCTGCCATGTCAAGCTGACGCCGAGCGCGCGCGATGTTAATGCGCCTTCCTCGTGCGCGCGATCTTTTTTTACCTCCCCCCCGGTTCGGGATCTAACGGGTCGTCTTCTGCGTTTTCGGGCGTCCTTGGCGATGGTGGTCGGTGCGCGCTGGCTGCTGCTTAGCTGCTGCTGCTGCTGCTCTATCTCGCGCGCCTATAAATCAAGGATGGGCGGAACCGACATGGAGAGACACCGTAGAGGTTGGAAGGAAACCCGTCTCTCGAAGCAACGCCTGGTTGAATTTATTGCGGGGCGAAGGCGAAGAGACCGCGCGCTCTCTCTGTCTTTCTCTCTCCCTATCTTTCCTCTTTCCTTCCCCATTCCGACTCTTCCTCTCCTTATCCGCCGCTAGAACGTCCGCCGCTGTTCTAGCCTCGCCTCCTCCTCTGCTCCATCTCCGACATATTTAGATATCAAAGCACGATAATTGGTATTATGCTGCGGATAATCGGCGGTACGAACCCCGGGATTCATCGAAGAGATAAACAGAATCGTTAAGTCTTGGCTCTGCGGTTTGTACAAGTGCATTAGCGAAAGTATGCGTGTTATTTAAATTTCTGGAGTCATCTCGAATTATTAAAATATGTATTTCATAGTATCTCTTATCTTATTGATTTTGCAAAAATCATTATTCATATGCTATTTCCTTCATAGCTACAACAAGCAATTTTAGAGATTTTGTATAATTGTCATTTGTGACTGATCATCACACACACATTTGCTATGCCATTATAAAAAAAAAGCAATATTTTTACTTCTCTAATAGTTTTTTTCCTGTTTTATTAAACTTTTATTTTACTAATCACCTTTATAGTCGTTAAAGTGGTGTTTCTTTTCCTCATTTATTTCTTGCGATACCAAATCGTGATATCAAAAGTTAAAAATTTCCTTGGGAAAGCTTCCTGCCCTCTCTCGTAAGACTTAACGCGCTTGAGCGACCTATGGGCGAACGAAACTTCATTAAGCAAAATCGGAAGCGAGGATGCCTCGTTCTTCTTTTGAAGCGACGCGACCGGAGGCTTCGGTGAAAAACACTTTGCGCGTCCCGTTCTGCCCCTTAATCGCCGTATAATATAAGCCATAATATCACAAACTCGTAACTTGAGCCTTTGTAAGCGCGCGCCCGCGCTATCGCTTCTCCGACGCGCTATCGTGCCCGGAAGCGCATATCGCGCGGGGATTCACGTTTCTATCTTGGCATTCGCATGAGAGCATCGACAGAGAGGGCGATCTCTCGGTTACGTCGCAAAATCCGGATGATGGTCACTTACGCTTTGACAAAAAGAAACATCGATACTTTTCTTGTGAGATTTCGATATTTCGACATCGAAACCTCAAATAAAAAATATCAGACATGCTGATGGTGCGTAATTTTCTCCTTCTAATTTTGTGTTTCATGTATTCCTTTTTTCGCGTTCGTTTTGTTTAGATCTTTTCTTGAAATAAGTTTGATTAATATCTGAAAAATTTTCTTTGTGTAATAATTACATTATATGTATATAATCTTTGGATGATATTAGTGATAGAAAATACACTGTAATATCTTAAATTTTATAATTTTCTTTATGCTCACACATTGATATTATTTATATATACACATAATGTATGTATTTATTCATCGTATGTCACAAAACTTTGTACATCTAATTTTAAATTATTCCGCAATCTAGACATCCGTTGTCTCAACTCTTCAGTCTGTTTTCTTTGTTGCTGCCGAGATTTCGATTTGAAGACGAATCGTAGCGACGCGACGATTCGTTATCGCGAAAACTCGCTCGTCCCCGATAATCGTCGCGACAGCTGTCGCTCGCAAAGTTTGACGTTAACGCGACCACTTTCTACTGACCTTTCGCGGATAATGCGCGTTAGCTACGTGCGCTCGCTTATTTCATAATGCATAGATATGCCGAGGGTGACCGAGGGTGGTCCGTGACATATAGTCTAAATCTAAAGCTATTATTATGACTGTCAAATTTAGAATCGCGATTCAGGCAAGAATGAAACAAATTACGATAAAACGAAATAGTTGAAAGAATATGCATCCTATGTTATCAATTTCTCATCGTATGTTTAAAGCGGATTATTGAAATCTATACTTTACGTTCATATATTGGAGAATTGTATCCCACTGGTATGTTAATTATTTTCTCCCATCGACAGAAACATTCATTAAAAAGAGAGATAGAGATTGAATCTACGCGTTAGACGACTTGCGCTTTTGTCCAATATCATATATAATATCTGCCATTGATATCTTTCGCGCCGCTTTATCGCGTGCGTGATTTAACGCGAAATTAGATCGCGGAACGAGACGGCGAGCGAAATCGATGATGAGTAATCGCGCTATCAGCCGCCGTGTGAAAGGGCAGCGGTGGAGCACGTGCATATCCTTGAAATCGTGCGCATTAACGCGTGCGCGCGCGCGATGCATCTCGCATGCCACGCTCGCGAGCGATGCGTGACAACCGACTGCCTCTCTCTCCGCCGTGTGCAAGAAGCAACCGCCGTGCACCGCCTCCGAACTTCCGGCAGAAGGCGTTCAGTAATTATACTGACCTGCCCCACGACAACGAGATCGGAACGCGCTAGACCGAGGCTGTTATTCATTAGAAGAGACGTTATTCCAATTTACACCGTTCGTTAGTAGCATCGATAATAATAATATTAGAGGAAGTAATTTATACACTGAGAAAAAATATTTAGTTCTAAAAGAATATTCATTAGGGCTTCTAACAGCTTATTTACATAATATAATACACATATTTATTTAGAATTAAATATTTTTACTTAATTTAAATACAAATATCTAATTCTAAATAAATATATGTATTACATTAAGTAAATAAGCTGTTAGGAGTCACTTAATAAATATTTTTTTGGATCTAAATATTTTTTTTCTGAGTGTACATAAACGCTAATCAATATGGTGCCATAAAAAAGATAATTTCTCCTGGAATTTGTTTTATGAAAAAAAATTTTGGATGACGTAAATGTTACATTCGCCTGGAGAACACTGCGATATATTCTTACACATTTAAATGCTGCTTCGGTTATACGTCAGTGTCTTCCGTATCTTCTCTCTAAACCGAACTCTTTCAGCCCCGCGCTATTAGCGATACCTTACTCGCTCTGATATCATCGGCACGCTTCACGCATCGTGCGTGCGACATTATCAACGACGGTTCTAACGAGGTCGGACACATTAGTCATGGCACTGTAAGTGTAGCTGAAAGATCTAAGATCGATTCGCGCCTTTTAATAAAGTCTCGCTAATGATCAAACTGATTATTGTGGGCCCACCTCTGGCATCGTAATATCGCATTTCTCGTTCTCTCTTTCTCTCTCTCTGTTTCTCTCGTGTATTCCCGATCGTGTTACGATCGCCGATCTCGGAAGGCGGTAAATTACGATTTACCATTCGGACACTTCGGGGCGGCAACGCGCGCTTCGCGCGCTAAGAACTGGTTTTCCAGCCATTACTCGCGACCGGCCGTCACGTTTCGCATAAACGCACCAGCAGGATATTGCGTTTACGGCATAAGTCCGCGCGCGCGCATAGAAATATACACGCTCGCGATATAATATAGCGCGGCATATTGTAAAACAGTGTGGCTGTATATATCAGCTATCTCAGGATCGTTCTCGCTATCGGGAAAGGCTCCGAGGTTGCCCGCTCGAAAGAACTCTCCGCGTGTAAACTAATAATAGCTTCGCAAACAAAATAGCGGATTGAATAAGTTATCGAGTGAAGCCACGGATGAAAGCGTTACGAAAGCATTTATGCGTAGGATGACGCGTCATTCTTGTTTAATGTGCACGAAAAAATATAATGGCTTTTATACGTTACGAATTACAAATTGATTTTCGTATCTTGTATCTTTCATTATTACAGCGACGATATGAGGACGAATTATATATTTCGAAGTGTAAGAATAACTTTAGCTTGGCTTTAAATTTTAATTTATTGCGTCTAAGCTTTGGCCAACGTATCTGCTTTCCAAAGCGCGTTTCTATAATTCAATAAAAGGACAAGTTCATACAGTTAACGTACACATCAAAATATTATGACGTTAATAAAAAAAATTATTTCTTTTAGAATCTATGTGTTCGCTTCAATTAATTTCTCTTTCTCCAGTTTAGATCTAATAAAACTAAACTTTTTCACAAGCTAACTCTTTTTTTATTTCTTTCCGAGAGGTTAATCGAGGTGTTCTCGACGCGAGGAGAAACAAGCGGTGCTCGATAGAGCGATCGATCTTTCGACGCGCATTAGCGGAGCGTGAAACACACACACGCGACGTGCGGTGGGGACGAAATGGAATTGAATGAATCGGCGCGCTCGCTTGCGTAAACTCACGCGTGCCTACGGTAAAGGGTTACATGCGGCGAAAGAGAGAGAAAAAAAGAAAATGAAAGAGAGAGAGAGAGAGAGAGACGCAAAGATCGTTATGTCGGTTTCGCAAGAGTCGCCACGCAGGAAAAGCACGATCCCATTACCCGGTGCGTAAGTAATCATTTTCTCGTGGCAAAAAGGCACCTTGCGCAGCGGAGACACCGGCGTGTCGCGCCGGCGATCCAGATGTTTCAGCGATTAAAGAGCTTTACCCGCTTTATACGCCGCGTCCGGCCACGTATAATGAGCGTGCTCTCTCGGATGCTAATGCGCGCCGCGGCACGTGCATCCAGGCACCGATCGATTAACCCTTCGAACGGCGGATCGGCGCCGTTTGACTCGATCGACGCGCGCGATCGCGCGAATATATGCGTCGAGATAATTATAGCAATTTTAATGATGAAATCGCTCGTGGCGGGACGCCTGGAGTAGGAAAATCTCTCGCATTGCGGTGAGAATTACGCGATATGGCCCCGCTCGATCGAAAACCGATCGACGTTAGACGTTAGGCCAACTGGAGAGCGTTTACATCAGTTTTATCGCTATTGAGACGTCGCGTCGTGGAGAGTAGAATTAAAGCTGCAAATTATATACATATATTCATGCCTCTATTTACGTCTGCAGCGGAGAAAACAAATTGCCGGGAAGCAAGATGGAAATGTGCAATTATGTGAATGTATATCGTTTAGATTGATTATCTCTATATTAATCAACGGGAAATAACGACTTTTAACAACGGAAAGCCATAATCGATAGATTTAAAACTCTACTTACTTTCGCTGTACATCTAATTACCGCAATTATTTTATATTGTAAATGAATAAGTACTATATATCCGCGTATTATCCGCGTAACCAATTTGCAATGAAGCGCCCCGTGGAGCGGATAGAATCCGACACTCTTGTCGACCGGTGAAGATTCTTTAAAATATGCCTCGATCCGCCCTAAGAGGATCACACGGCGGCTAAGTCAACAGTCACCCACCTCTCGCGCGCGAGAACACGCGCATACGCCCGAAAATTAAGTATGTAAAATCCAACGGCGCGCTTAAATATTCAAGGCTAAATTTATTACGAAAACAGGATAGCGGGACGGGCCCGGCTATCCTCGGTGGTGTCGGGTTAACAAAGAGCGACCGACGTTTTAATTGGAATCGAAGTAACGCCCGGCTCTCTCTCCACCGGCCACGAATGTCCGGCGTGACTGTTCGGCTCGCTCTCGCAGCCGGCTACAATGTGTTTCCCGGGGTTTCTGCGCTCCTCTGAGCTGACGTTGATCTGGTTGGAAACTCGCCGCAGCCTCGCCAGCCACGGAGGAGAGAAAAAGACAGAAAGAGAGAGAGTGCATCGCTTATCGCAAGCGCGAACGCGAGCGACAGCTCCATTAACGCTCGCCGCAGGAATCCGCGAGCAGAACGACTCCGTAGAGCTCTTTTATTTATATTCCCTCGCTGCCGCGATCTCTCATCCTGCCTACCATGTCGCGATTCCGCGAACGTCTGCGAACGATACGCGGCGCAACAGCGCTTACGGGATACGTACCGCGGATAATTGAAGGCGGAAAGTCTGAGACGTGTTATTTGTCAAATTAAGAAATCTCTCGGTTACGATCACAAAAATACACCCTGTTATTTAAAATACACGCGCTAATAACATGTCCAGTGAAGTGGCATAGAGGCGAAGTGGGATAGGTGTTAGGGTTCTTCACAAGAACAATTATGATAGATAAATAGAAAATCGATTATGTGCGCGAACATATGTATTATATTATTAATTCCTTTTATAACTTTCTGGTTCGCCCAACAGCAATGTGCTCCCAAGAATGGCTTACAAATATCAATGTATAATTTTCCATTGATATTAACAACTGTAAATATTTTAGGAGCATATTCTGAAATATTTTCTACACCGAAAATGATATAAGGATATGCTGAATTATATCAATAAAAGATTCATGCTCACAGATTACAAATCGCATTATTCAACTTTGTCCTCGTCGGTTTAAAATTTTGTTGAAAATCTCGAATCTCGCGTTTTAATGTCGATCGCGACTCAAAGAGAAACGCGTGTATTATAAATGACGAAATGGCAACAAAATGATAAACCGAAGCGCGTCCACTTAACCCGTTCCCTCGGAACAAAGGAGACGGAGCAGCCTGGGCACCCTCGCCTCTCGGTAGCGTCAATCTCGCGGGCCGAAAATCGCATTACTCCACCGGCGAGAAAGCAATCTCTGCCGTTGCCGCTCTCGGAAGGAGGACGTCTGCGGATATAAAATATGCCGGAAGGAGATTCCGCTTTTACCGCGTCTCGCCACCGCCGACCCTATGCGCGTCATTCTACCCCCGAAAAGTGATCACCTCGTAGACGCCGAGCTCGCCGGAAGAGATGAGAGTGGTTTTAAAGCTGGCGTGTAGTTCTCTCTCTCTCTCTCTCTCTCTCTCTCTCTCTCTCTCTCGCGACTCGATATTCTCGACTTCGCGTTCACCATACTGCTCGCGAATATGTAACTAGAATGTTCACTTACAGTATATTTGACAGGAGAAATTGAGTTGAATTTAGTTTATAGTATACTCTTTGGAGTTTGTACTAATGAAAAATGTAATCATAAAATCATAATACTTAATCTCATGTCTTAAAACTGCAATTTTGGATATAAGAAAGTCTTGACGCTAACTTGCGTCGAGGAAGGCTGTAGGAAGATGAACGATTTGTAAATCATGCAGTTGTACTAACAAGTCAATTGTCATTTCCTTTTTCAATTAAACTCCCTTATAGGTAAGAACAAGAGTTAGGAGAGTCAAATCATGAATTGTATTGCATTATCGAATCTTATCTCATTCCACAGTTTTGTCTCTAAAGATACTAAGGAGGTTTTTCACGCTTTCGAAAGAAGGACTTTCGCGTGGACGAGGTTGCGGGCGGGAAACGCGCGAGGCACGCATTGAAACGGGACGATAGGGAACGCTCTCAAAGGCCCGAGGCAAGGCCTGACATTTGGTTACTGACATTTTCACCCCGGGGTTGACGGCGGGCAACCCTTTGGCGTTGCCCGCGCTCAATCACTCCATTGTCTCGGCCGGCGCGCTCGTTTTATGCTCGCGTCAACGCTTCATTATAGGGCCCGGGAGGGTACGGGAAGGGGGGGGCGGAGATGGCGGCAGGGGGGGAGGGAGGGCCAGCAGGCCGGGGGGCGCAACCGAGTCCGGTCGAGTTGGCTTCTATAGCCCACGTGCCCGCCACATTGTCTATCCCAAGAATACATTACGCGCCCACGCGATCGTCCGGCACGCGGCTCTCCGACGGTAGAGAGGTATCTCCTCGTCGACTTCGCCAACGTCAAGCCGGCTATCGATATCCGCGATCGCGATCGAGGCGCGATGAGCCCGTCGAGCGTGTCGATGTACGTGCGCATGGATAATGCATAACGCCCCGCGCCGGCTTCGCCATAAATTTCAACGTAGAAATTGAAACCAATGCAATTCCGGTGACTTCAATATTTATATATATCTACACACTTTGCAATTTTTCTATATTTTGGTGGATTATTTTCGTAAGAAAAGTTAAAGGGCGAGATGTTGCGTTAGCTTTAAGTGCCGCTCTAAAGCACAGATTCAAGTCAACGTTTAGTGGATTCCACTGCGGATACTATAAATATGGAAACTGTATCTTTTACCGCGTTAGATATTAATATTATTGAAATTTTGTATTATATGAAATATGAATATTGCTGAAAAAATTTATGCGATAAATAAATACTCGTGTTGATTTATACTATTTATAGGTAATTATAGATTGAAGAGATTTTGATATCTGCTCGCACAAGAAAATATTACAAGAAAATAATCCTAAGAATCGATCAATTTTGTATTGAGACTACAAAAAATAGCACTCACAGTTATAATAATGGTGAGATGCGTCGCAAAACCGAAACTACCGTGTTATGTGTCGAACGAGTCGCTTTAATTAAAATGACCTAGCTGAAAATAAACGATCGCATTACGGGAGCGAACGAGTGAGAAAGAGAGAGAGAGGGAGACAGGGAAGGGGGGGGGGCAAAGGTGAGGTCGCGCTTGAAGCATCGCAAAGTGGAAGCTGAGTAAAACTCTGTTGGAAGGTAATTGATGCGAAGTTACCGAGGTCGGGCGAGGTCGAAGCGGGGATCGAGGGCCTCGTCGGCACCGTTATATCGCATCGGTCGGTCGGTTGGTCCACTCCACCATCATCACCACCACCACCACCGCCAACCACCACCACCGCCAACCACCACCGCCGCCAACCGCCGCTGTCAGGCGAGGGCCGAAAGCGCAACGTTTGCGGGCCAACGCCGGACAAACGCGCCGACACGCACGCACGCCACGCGGCGCAATTAATTACCGCGTAAAGTCGCGCTCGCGCGCGCCGCCCGATTAATTGCAACGGCCGGCGATCGGCGCCGGGCGCATAATTGACATTGTTGCCGCATTGTTTACGGTGCCCACTGAATTTATCAATAGATTCCTCGTGTGCACCCCGCCGTACGCGACGCGGTATTCTGCTCGCACTCTCCGCCCGGCGTTCATCACCCTTGCCTTTCCGCTGCCACAGCAGGGCCGGTTCTAGGCATCCTCGGAGTCGTGCGTTCCGAATCGAAAGCGACGTGATTTTGAAAAATTTAAATTTTGACGCTGTTACCCACGCATCCCAAGATAATCCCTTTATTTATCCGTACGTATTCGGTTAATGGAAATGCAATCTTTTTGTATTTGTGGCTTTAAAAAATTGACCTCACCGAAATCACGAAGGTTTTAATTGCTAATTTAAGAGGATACAAAGCAATGGTATAAAGCAATTTTCTTCTCACAAATCTACCGGAACCCTCGGAACGGTATGAATTTATTCATTTAGCTTGGATATAAGAAATGTAAATTCGGCCCTGTAAGCTGGTGCATCCAGTTTAGCTTGATGCTCATAGTTTCACTGCCGGATAAGCTAATAACATATTTCAGCAACACGATCGTTATATCGGACCGTTATTTTACTCGAGATCCTTTGAATAGTCTTGAAGCACGATCGTGAAATTGCAACGATGCAACTCACAATCGAATGTTCTGCGAGATACGGCGGGTAACTTGATTGAAATAAAATCCCATTTATTTTTAAACTTTATTAACGAGATAGAAGTATTGAGCAACAATCGCACATTGTTGTATAATCATTCACTTATACTATACGTTTTGTTATTTGTGCTATATAAAAATTTTACATTTCACAAAACTCATAATTTTTGTTTGAGAATATTACTCAATTGCATTTTTACATTAAAAATTATGTTTTTCAACTCATTTATCAGTTCATTGATATGTAACATAAAAGTCAATATTGGTTAGCAATCGACTTAAATTCATGTTACATATCTTATTTGAAACGCAATTATTTTATACTAACGAAATAATTTATCCTGCGCGATTAATATGCGCATTGTCCTAGCACGAATTAGAATTGAATAGTCGCGTGCAAATAAATGTACAGTGCCATTGTCCTCTCTTGTCATCTCGGGTCGGGAATTACGTAATGCGGTCCGGCATTGAAATCGACGTCGCGCTAATCGTTGTCACTGTTGCCGTCGACCTTACACAAAATACGCGAGAAAAGCGACTTTCCGTTTAATCCCCGTCTCGATGTTTGCCGGCGACCCTCGTGTTAAAGGATTTAACCAGGCTAGCAGCGGTTCTCCGCGTAAAATAGAACGGAATGGGATAGTGTCTTCAATTCAGAAAGTGCTTTTGCATTTGGTGAGTTTCTTGTCTGGAACAGTCTAAAATTATACGCACATTTTCTTTTCTTGTTCAGTTATACGGCACAACCGTATTTCTAAAATATCACTAAATTAGAAATTTTACATTTTATTTTAAGCAGCTATATCTCCCTTTTGAAAATAAGAGAAATAATCCGAGAACCACGGAAACGTAAGAAATAAACAATTTTCAAGGCATTTAAACAACAGTAGCTAATATTGGATTACTGAAATTATTAAAATTATAGCGATATTATCATTACAATTAGGCCCTCTCACGTCGTGTTCTCCCCGCGAAAGAATCAAATACCCTCGTTTGGAACAGTGACGTGACAAGGGTTTGTCCGCGAGAATAAGTAACACGAGGCCATCGAAAGAACGAAAACGAGGCGCGGCGTAGGGCCACCGAAGGGCGCGAAAGAGCGAGATCGGCGACCGCGAATCCTCTCAGACGGATTATGACACGTAGAAAGTTCACGACCTTTTGTAGTCTGGCGCTACCCTCCTCTTCGGCCTCGTTCTCGTCCGACGGTGATAATCCTCTAACCAGGCCGTTATGCCGTTGTTGACATTTAGCCCCGGGTGCTCTCGAAACCGGTCCGCGGATCTCGCGTCCCGGGAAGGGCCGAAGGGCGGAGTCCCTGTAGACAGGACGACGCGCGTATCCTGGCGCGTTTCGCGAGAAAGAGCGTCGATGGGAAAAAAAAGTTGACCTTCGTAGCCACCTGCCTGCCGGGGGATCTACCTGCCTGCGCGATTCGACAGGGGGAAACGAGGGGGGATCCTGAGCCACAGTGCTTCGGAGGCCCTGTCGGGTCGGCGCGCGGGCCCCGTAAAGGCCCGCGGCGCCCGCTACCCGAACGACGTAATAGGATTGGCATTGTCAGCCATTAACATGACAATGTGGCTCCTAAACGGGACGCTTGTACGTATGTACGGGCCACCTATGGGGTGTGTATTTCGGTTAAATGCCTGTCGCCCCGATGCGTGATCCCGATAGGGACTGGAGAGCGAGAGAGAGAGAGAGAGAAGCGTCTCTAAATATGCGGTGTTGTTATGATAATTATCGCGCGGGCCCACCGTGTGTGCGCGGTATCCATTATACACGAGAAGGCGCCTCCTCACAATATTGTGATATCCGATACAGCGTACTGCACGCAATGCGCGGAACTGAGTGTGCTATGACACTTCCGTTCATCAGCAACGTCGATCTGGGGTTTCAGATTCATGATATATGATTGTGGTTATAGTAGCTTCTCAAGAAAAATGTGCAGTTATATTTTTTGCACGCACTCCGGAATAATCACGGCTTAATATCGGAAGCTATGTATCTTCTTGAGAAGTACGGCGACTTTTAAATACACTGTGCTTGAGGCTATTAAATTATAGTTGCGATTTCTTGTTGAAAAAATTATAGAATTACGTTTTAGCAGAACAGAAAGAATATACTTCAATGAACACAATTTGAAAATCGTATACCTATATAATATTCTTTTGAAAGAAATGTATTCTGTGTTTATTGAAATAAACATTTATATGTCACGTGGCTGTAGGATTAATTATGTATAGTATTTATTACCATGCATAATTAATCACGATACAGTTAGCAATATTGTTGAGAATCTGCGCTTTCATGTCAATGCATAATTCCAGCATACGACATTGAAAGCGACCTTTTCTCGCGTTCTTAGTGCATTTAATTTGAAGAATCTTTTTACACAAAAAATCCAGAGAAACGGTAAAGCAATTTCTTCAAGATTTTAAAAATTAATTTTGAATTTAACAGAATTAAGCTTATTAATTTTTTTTTACTTCAAAGAGTTAGATTACTGTTGCACCGAATCTTTTAATTCGTATTTGCAGAACTTGTTTCTTAATACAATATCGACATTCAATTAAGTGCACTAGGGTTGCATCAGGCGCAATCCTTATGTAGGTATGAACCTACGAAGCTAGTGGACAATCGTAGAAAGGAAGCGGGTTGAATGTTACGACGAGACGTCTCGACCATATCGCCGGGACTGACGATTATGCGGGGGAGCGAGACTTAATTAGCCGTTCGCGTCGCGTAATTCCGACACTTTCGATTCCGTTACGAGAGAAATGGCAGCCACCCCGCCGTCACCGGTAAGTCTAGCCCCTTTATGCTCTCCCTCGATATCCCGTAAAACTGTCCGGCGTCTATGGCTATTATCTTATGAAGCAACCTCCATGAGGAAGCGCGAGGCGCCGCGATATACATCAAAAGCATAATTATCACCGCCGCAAAGCCACTTTTACAGACACCGATTTCATCCGATGCGTCCGATCCGTCGTTGAGTGAGTCGCGATGATCGCCTGTGAGACGATTAGCCCATTATAATGGCCTTTATAAAGACCGGACGCTAAAGCGAAATGCCGCCTCAACGCGAGCGGTCTTTGTAACGTGCGAATTCGCGTCCTTGATGCGAATGGAATCGATTGTAGAATATCGTCCGGCGCCGCGTAATGATAAATCTTCTCGCCGTTGCGATTCTTATCATTCAGGATGCGACTGCGGGCCGTACATCCGGGCGCGTGTTCGTTGTATACGACTGTAACGCGATCAGCTAGCTTGTAAATCTTGAGAATCAACGAGCATATTGAGGTCTCGTGCTTGCCGTTACGAGCGGAGCTGCACTCCTTTTAGGTGCGCTTATTAACGCGCCTGTTAGCACCCGTCCGCGGAGCCTCGCTCGATTAGCCGACCGTATAATTATCGCCTCTTCGTCTTCCCTCCCCCACCGATGCACCGCCGGCGCTTCGTTACGTCTTATCCCGTCACGGGCACATCCGAGAAAACGCGGAGAGCCGCTCCTCGACCGTAACGCGAGACTGTAGAGTTCCGGCTGTCGATACTTGTCCAGGTACTTGAGAAATGAACGTCGTCCTTAATGCATATAAAAAATTTTGTGGTATATGTACAAGTTTTAGACTTTCCAATATGCTTGGACAGTAGCCGTGCCATCAATTTTCAATATTTTTGTCTAAAATGCTTATCGCGCCAAATACACATTATTAAAATTTAAATACAAATGTTTAGTAAAAAAATTGAATCCAACTAAAACTCCAACTTGTAACATTATATTACTAGAATTAGTAATAGAACGTTACAAGTTGGAGTATTAGTAATATAATAGTAAAAAAATTGAATCTAAAACTCCAACTGTTGCAACATTATATCACTAGAATTTAAAAAAATATATAATATATTTTATTAGAATAGTATATGTCGTATAATATTTTTTTATGTGAAAAAGAATATTACTTTTTAATTACTTCAGACTAAAAAAGAATTTTGAAGTACATGACTCTTCATGAATTTTTATTTGAGCTATCGTCTAGATTATTATCTTTTTATCAACCACGTGCGTCTAACTGGCATATGTGCCACGACTTTTTCCCAAGCGATTTCTAATCTGCGGCCGTTTTTAACGTCCATATCTCATAGCGGAACTCGCCTTCGCGCTGATTTCGCGACGACTGTTAATCATCCGCGCGTTGGATACGCGCGTAAAGGATTTATGCCCGCAATTTGCGAAGATCGCTAGGTCTACTCGCTAAGAATCTGAGAATCTTTCTCTCTCTCCCGCACGGGAGAAGAGAGGAGATCGTCGGGCGCGATTCCGCGACTCTCGCGGCGCGATAAAGCGACCGGCTTTTCTTCTGCGCCACGGCCGCCGAGATAGAAGCCATTAATGTAAGTCACCTGTTACAAGACGCGCGGAATTAAGCGCGGTAAATTATACGTTACGTCACGTGCGCGCAACGCCCGTATTCCTCGCCCCGCCGCGATCGCGGGGAGAAGTTATCGAGTACACGCGTACGATCGTAATGAACTTCCTCTCTCTCTCTCTCGGCGTCGCGTCCCCCGCGGTTCGTTATCACAACACCTCTCTCGTCGGCAAATTCCTCCGTTATCTATCAGGATCATTCTCTCGCTCGCGAAGCTAAGCGGTGATGTGTGAAGAAAACTGTTGTACGAATAAGAAGAAATATTGTGGAACACTGTCTGGAAGGGAACTTGATGTTTGTTAACGATATCCGGTTTTATAATTACACATGTGCGTTCCCTCTTGTATATTATTCTTTTTATTCTAACGTTTGTGGACTTTAAGGGATCTGTTTTTATCTCACGCACGATATTTCTCATGGCACTTATTCGTCGCTTGAAATTTGACGTTTATAATTCTCTGCGAGAATGAGATGAGGGCTCTAGGTTTATAATTATAGTATTTGTTAAAGGAAATGCATTTTGATCTACTTGTAGAACGCATAATTATGTAGTTTACTGCACGTCAGCATGGAAGATTGACGTTATCCTTGATGTCTTCACAAAGTTACGCGCGTTCGTATACTTTAAAAACGTTTGCCTCTATAATACTAACGGACGTAGGCTGCATTTCGAATCCATGGAATCGTCTCTCTTTCTGCTGACATTGGGGCTGAAAATAAAAAGTCTTTGGTTAGTGAAGGAACAGAGATTGTGACAGAGAAAAGTGAAAGAAACGTAGTCGCCCAAAGGTGTTCAACATTCACTGTATCAACTGTTAATGAGATCACCTCATCAAGTAAAAAAATTTGGAATTTAATGAAATCCTACATATATCTAGGTTCAGAAAATTTTCAATGCTAATAACAAAAAGTCAAATTTAGAAGTATACTCCATCTCTTTTATATATCCCTAAATATCGTTTTTTTTAATATTAAGAAAAATATTGACTATTTTAATAGAAAATTAATTAGTTGTTATTTATTTTATTTATTACGTTCGTAATACATGTGCAAAACGGCGGCGGTGACGATATCGCGGATTCTCTTGCAAAATAATCTTGGGAAGAACTGGACACTGTACAAAGAGGCAAAACGCGATCGCGAGCGGAGCGAGCGAGAGATGCCGAGCGGCTTCGCGGGGATTCTTCCATGCCCTTCGGAAATGTCATATAGCTGTCGGGTGCCGCGGAGGCAATATTTCACGCCGGTAGGATTCCCCCCTGGTTCCCCCTTCGCGACTCGTCGTCCTCCTTCTTCGCGGGCCTCACCTCCCGGCGTCACCTCCCTCGCACGTCCCCCGCCACCGGTACTTTTGAAAGAGTTTTTACGGAGTCCCTCGATCTTTAATCACAGCTCGACCTTCCATTGTCAGTGACGTCACCTCCGACTCCGGGAAGGGTGCTCAGGGGATGCTTTGTGTCGGGCTGCGTTGATCCCTCTCCCGCGTCATTTGTCTCCGGACGCCTTATTTGTACGCGCATATAGAGAGAGCGAGAGAAAGAGGCGAAAAGGAAGAAAAAGAGAAGAAGAGAAAATCTCCGTGATTCTACGGACGCGACTTTCGCACGGGAGAGGAAGAGATAGAGGGTCGATATGCCCTGGAAAAGGAGATTCCGCTATACCCTCGCAAGCGCATATCGATATGTATATATCCCCGGCAAGAAACGGCGTCGCGTCTTGCCGACGACGCGAGGGCTTTTGCTGAACGAGCGATTCTTCGCGCGGTCTTACGTACCCTTCTCCTCCCCTTATTCCTTCGATAACCTGGGTCCCGCGCTGGGTCGGATTACAACGAGGTATATATGCGCATCCTCGGGATTATCCTACCGAGTATGGACGCGCCGATCTGCGATCGCTTCCGTTTCGGCTGTAATATCGAGGCAATATCGCTCGTTCTTACGAACGAAACTATACTTGGGAATTGTACTTACAGTAGTGGTGGTAGTACAGTAGATTTTAGATTAGATGCAAGCGCGCCTTTTTAAGCAAGCTTTTCTTTAGTTATATCAGATTTTAGAGACAATAGATATAATGTGAGTAATAATATCAGATAATCAAAAGTAATACTTTTGAAGTGTTGAATTAATTCTTAAAAAGACATTAAAATGTTGGAGAATTTATATGGGATATGTAAATTACGAAAATTCGAAGATCGAGCTCAGGATTGTGGATGTCCTATGTTATTCTGTTTCCACGGGCGATAGATCGAATATGTTATTCTATTTTAAAATTTCGTGTTGAGTGTAGAAAATTTTATTCAATTTAATTTTAATTTTAATTTATTTATTTGTGTGTCAGTTTCTTTAGACTGAAAGAAAATGAAATTGTGACATAATGTATGATGTATCTCGAATAATTTCACATGTACAAGACAGATGAAATGCTTTTCTTTGAAATCATTATCAATTTAATAGATGAATTCAAATTGTAAGTTTTTGGTTTGTCAAAAATTATGAAGCATAATGATAATGAATTATTCGTGAAAATTACGTAACATGCATCGTAATTATAGTCATAAGGCGGTTGACGACATCGAGTATCTCCCGACGAAATTGAGACTAATAAAGCAAAGAGTGATGCTGGATCTAGCTGGTACGCACTGGAAAACGGTTGGAACTCGAGCGGCTGACATTAGCTTCGAGGAAGCGACAACAAGGATCGCGTGACAGAAAATGACTGAAGAATATACTTGGAAAAAAAAGAACGCGTTACGCAAAGAAAAGCTTGTCGAACTGACGCGATTTTATCTATCTCAATTTTACAAAATGTTTATTGTAAGTTTCTGACACTTGGCTATCAAGGTGGCATCGACTCCTATATAGAGTGTGGCCTAATCTCGTACGCCCACTTGATAATTTTGCAAATTTTTCGCGATTATTGTAGATCAGATATGTCTAGAGAATAGCATCGTTACACTTACAGCACAATGCACCATGATCCACCATCTAAAGATATCTAAGACATAAAACTCCCACACTCATTGTCGTGGAAACTCATAAAGGAAGATGTTATAGTCGGTTATCATATTATGGGCGAAATATATACTTTTTCACAATTTATAATATTAAAAAAAGAATCAAATTTCTTCAATCTCATCAGAGTTTTTTTTAAAGAAATCTAGATATTTTGCTTTAGGAACGAGATCTTCCTTTGAGATCACCCTACCACCAATCAGCTTGCCAATGCTAAAACATCGCGAAGCCATCAATAATTGATTCAATATCGCTACGCAACTCGTGCAATATTGATAACTAGCTAGTCGAATGTCAGTCAATCGAATCCAGCGTGCGGGGGGTCCCGAGGAGGTGTGTCCCAGCGCGGCAGCGCGCTGGAAGACGGCAATGGGACTCAGGGACCCCGCTACTGAAGATTGGTCAATTTATGTTGGTGCTCGGTCAACGAGGCGCCACAGCATTTAGCGGTTAACGCGTGCGACGAGAAAGAGAAGAAGAAAATGTGACGAGAGACGACGCGAGGAGGAAACCAGAGACGCCACTCAACGGTATTATTCGAACTGATGCGGTGAATTGGCGCTGACGACATCGTACAGAGCCAATCCGACAGTTTGTTTATTGGCCGCGCGTTGGCGGATTCCTCGCGGTCTCTTTAATTGAGACCTCGTCGATCGAGGCTGATACGGGTACGCGGCGGATCGCGCTCGGATTTCGTCGGTCAGCACCATTGCGACATAGAGAAAGAGAGGGGAGAACTTCTTTCTGATTGTTTTAACATTTAGCTTTCAAATAGAAAGATGTTGAGGACTAGAAATTATTAAACAATTGTCACGTATAATTTTCAGATTTTCCAATCCACAAATTGATATTTCCAGCCGCGTCCCGCGACAATTATTAACAAGGAATTATTAACATAGAAATATAGTAGAAAAATTTACAATAATTTAGCTGTTTAATAAGTGTTATTTAAAAGGTATAATACTAGAACTTTAATTAACTAGAGATATATTATCTGGATAATAAAGGCTCATTTAATTCTTTCTGATACGCTTCACAATTCTTTTGTTACTTTTTCAATTTTATTTTGCGCAACAATTAATTTTTGTTTCGCAGGACAATAAAAAATTTAATTATCTGAAGTAACGATGTGTAGAGTAAACATTGAGTCGCGCATAAGACCATCAAAGTTAATTGGAGCTGATGCATGACAATGCAATTCAGACCTACATTATGATAATTGTCCGGCGGTAATGCAGTCGGATTATCATTCCGTTTCTTTACCCAAACGTTTGCAAAAAAAAGAGATGTTACATGAGGATTGTTTTGCAAGTCTTTATGTGTAGCAGCCCTCTCGTATTATAAAGAAGATTATAATTATGCGGCACACCGGTCGTCCGAAGCTGCATTTAACAATCCCCCATGCCTCGATAAAGTGTTCATGCGCTAGGAATTAAACGTCGATCGTCGATGCGAGTGTCCTCGACGCAACGTGGATGCAAGATGCAACATAAACGGAAAATAACCTGTCGCTCGACAACGGGTAATAATAACGGGTATAATAATAGAAATTAATTTTCACGCATATTTATACAATCCGTAGGATTGATCTGCGACGCGGTGTGTTGCTCCTTGAGAAGCAGAGGCTGCAAGTGATCTGTTAAGATCTCGTAAGACAACGTGTTCCCTCGAGCGTTGGCAATGATATGCAAATGTGTCGCAAGTCTTATCGGCAAAGTGACGAATGAGTTTATTGTTATATAGATATAGCACATATTAATACGAGAGAAGCATGTTTATTGAGCAAATCGTCCTTTGTCGATCAAACTATTCAAATATTATCTTTATATAATTAATAATAAATACGAGTTATACCAATTTATTAAATAAATTTAACAATAATTTCCATTTTTTATTGTAGATACAGGAAGAACGAAGGAAAATGTGATTTGATAAACATTATTACAATCTTTTTGAGTTAAACAACCACGTTTTAATTCAGCTTGTTAATAATATCAATCAATAAGTTAGTAACAGCTTATTTATAATTCATTAACAATTAATTTTTCTATAAATAGTAATCTCGCGGTTTGTAATTATACACTATATAGATTAAAATGAATGTAGCGTTGTTTCCTTATTGAACAACCGTTACTATTATACTATTCTATTATACCATGATATATAACGCAGAAATAAGTAAGTGCAGATTCGGTGGACATTCACCGGAGTGTCCGATCGTTCGCTGTGCTTACCTGCTCTAATAAATAATTGGCAAACTTTGCGGTTTCGGTCGCGGACAATTTCGTTCGTGCCCGCGCGCGATTTCTACGTCGTCACCGCATGAAGAACGGTCTCGTTCGGAAATGCAAACGTGAATCGCGTTTTATTTTCCTGCGTACTTATAATGGCCCATTATGCGCACGTGGACTCCATCACAAAGGAATCTGACGTCTGCGATGCGTTTATGCACGCGCCGCGTGCGAGGATCGCGCGTAATGAGGAACGACGAGGCCCGTCCCGTTCGAGAGTTTTGCAAAAAGAGCCACCGACCCTCATGCACGCATGCTCATTTTTCGGCCATCCCCGTCGATTTATGCGCGCGGACAGCAACCCCGATTTCTCACACGCACATTCGCGTTTCCCAATAGAGCGATTCGTCCTGGTCCACTGTTGCACGTAGTCCCCCTTTTTTAGAAATGTGATAATGAAGTTTGCCTTAACACGCACGTGACGAAGTGACGTACGGAAATGATGAGCACTAGCACTTCAATGTGCTGATGACTGATAAAAAGTAATTTATGACTTTATTTACAACTGCAAAAGAATATTGAAGTACCACGTGCGAAAAATAAAATTCTGTATTATACACTGAGAAGATTCTTCATGAGAAGTGAAAAACGTAAAGAATTTAACAAGAGAAAAGATATCAAGATGCTGATTAGTTAACATTAAAGCTTATGATATATTTCCCAGTAATAAAAACATATTGCTTAATTAGGTATTATTGGTTAAAAAATTGTCTATAAGAGATAATTATTTCCATGTGAATAAAAGAAGTATCTATATCTATATGCAAACACGTTTAGCTAGTTTATTATATTTAAATAAAATTTTATTTAAATAAAAGCGATTATAAAATTACCATTTAAGATAAAGGTAATACTGCTATTCTCGCGGCACACCCTATCGGGTTAGGCAGACCACATGCATCGTTTCTCTTCTTCCAGTTTTTCCACTATGCGAACAAAAGACTGCATTTTCCGGAAAACAATGGCGCGGTTTCACGGGTAAGCCGAAGTGAGCAGATGGCCCATGTGATTAGTTTGACATTTGCACCGGCGGTGTCTCCGGTTGGCACGTGCATTCCAACATGAATCTCACTCTCGTCGCGCCGGAGGGTTGCAGTCTCCGTTGCAACTTGACAAGGGCTTTAACCCTTGGAATGACGAGTCACCTACTATAGCACCGTCCGGGCCTGACAACAGTGATCCAAATCGCTCCTTCTTATTTGCGCAATAAATTAGCTGAGAGTAATTGTAATCTATTATGCGATGGATTCATCAATTTACTTTGGATTAATTTTTTTGTACTAGTTTAATTAATATAGTCACTTACACCAACTAATTCCGAGAGAATTATTGACTCTGCAGAACTTTTTAAAATTAAGCGGTCAATCTTGGCACATGATTTCGACGCAGCAGATTGAAACGCCATCTCCGGATTGCCGTTGTGACAATATTTTTACAAGCTCGATCATCCACTCGTTGTTACTCGACGTATAATTTCTTCTTTTACTCTTTCTCTCGCCTTCTAATCGCGATCGTCGAGAAAAGAGTTCGCCGGCTCGCTAATCATGCCTTGGCTAATGGGCAACAACGATAATTACCGCGATAATAAAGCGTAGGTGCTTCCTTTGCGCACGTAAATTAAACGGCAACAGTTATCGCCATCCGCGCGTATCGAGAGATACGCTTCGTCTAACGAGGAAAACGTTCGGAGCGGAAAAACTGAGATTTTCTACCGTCGGCTGCCGTTCTATCTGAACATGAGCAACAGATTAGGGTCAAGGCGCGGAGAAACGAACTCCTTACAACAAATATTTATATTTTACAGAATATTTCGATATTAGCCGTCCATATGAAATAATTGTATTCTATGTTATACATTTTTTTTCATGCATAACTGAATCTTTTTCAGTTGTACCACGATATTTTGCGTAATGAAGACTAATATATATCTGCTTCGCTATCTGACACTTTGAAATTTAGTAATAATAATGTGTAGAAATAATAAAACAAATTTTATAACATAATAATTTCCGTGAAGATATAATATGCTAGTCAAGGTATAATATAACGTTGATAGCATCATATTGAAGATATAATAGTTATATAATTTTATTAGCAGGGATTTGTCGCATGCTTATTGCAGAAGTTGTATCGAAGTTGGATTGAATTGGAAATTGTTCTTCGTTCGAAGATAATTTTTGTGCGGTGTATCTAAACGTTCTCTCTTTGGTTCTCTGTTACAGACGCCTGCGGTCTCTCGGACGTGGCGCACATCGAGTCCCTTCAGGAAAAGTCGCAGTGCGCCTTGGAGGAGTACTGCCGGACCCAGTACCCGAATCAGCCGACAAGGTTCGGCAAACTGCTGCTGCGATTGCCGTCGCTGCGCACGGTCTCGTCGCAGGTAATCGAGCAGCTCTTCTTCGTGCGGCTGGTGGGCAAGACGCCGATCGAGACGCTCATCAGGGACATGCTGTTGAGCGGCAACAGCTTCAACTGGCCCTACATATCCTCGATGTGACACTCTGTCTGGCGGCAGCTAGCTTCCGCATAATATTACACGTCGAACAGCGGTATCGCGGCGCCCGACGATGACCCGTAGGCCCGACTCGCGTACGAGTAAAGAGAAAAATCGAGGGCGGACGATGGGTGGGCGACGCCGCGAATCCCAAATATACGGGGGAGAGGGGGGGGGGACGAGGACGGCGGACACAGTGGGCGCGACTCCGGCCTCGTTGTCGCGAGGTCTCGAGGTCGAAGGTCGACTCGTCGTTCTTGTCAACGTCGTCATTAACCCGGTTACGTATCCGCGTTGCTCTTAGCAGCGTGACGCGACAATATTCCTCGTTATTGATACTTGTTATATACTCGCGTTTCGCTAGATCGGCACGGTATTTCGCGACGAATCAGAATATCAGTCAGAATTTAAAAGACTTGTGACCCTGAGTAGACTTGACGTCAAAAAGAGAAAGAGGACGGAATCGACGGAAGCAAAGAATGAAGGAAGAAGGTTTTAGCGTATAGATTTTAGCGAGAGAGAGCTGGGGAGAATTAAGCGAGATCATTAACGCAGTTCGACCGAGAGTGATAGGATAATGCGCGCGAAGAGCGGCGAGAAAGGTGGGCGTGCAATGAGGAGCGATCGTCTTGTTCGCCGAGGGAGAGGAATTTTCGGTGACGTGCTGAGAAAGGCAAAAGAGAGAGAGAGAGGGGGGTGGGGTGTAAAGAGAAAAAAAAGAAAACAAGAAGAAAAATACGTAATAAAGATGTTCATTCAGAAAATCGCGGAGGCGCCGAATGGCCCGAGCGCTCAAGAACGTTCATGGGCGTTAAAACTTGGTACTCACTAAAGTGGTCGAGTGAAAGAGAGGGAGAGATTTGTACATGCAAGAAAGCTTGTCAGTTGTTTCGTGTGCGAGTGAAAGAGCGAGAGAAAGCGAATGAATAAAAATGAAAGAGAGAGAGAGAGAGAGAGAGAGAGAGAGAGAGAGAGAAAGAGAGAAAGAGAGATTGAAAGAGATATGGGGGCTCAAGGGAGAAGGGATAGATAGATAAGCGTTTTGTTATGTAGTAAAGAATGAAATAAAGAGAGGGTGGAAGGAGAGAGAGAGAGAGAGAGAGAGAGAGAGAGAGAGAGAGAGAGAGACAGCGGGAAGACGAGCGTGGCGTGAAGAAGTCATAAATTAGCATTTATAATCAACGATGAGAGGAAGAGAGAGAGCCGGTGGATCTCCCATCGCTATCTCGAATCAATCTTCGCGCCGAGTACTCGCTATTAGTCGAGTCATGCCATGGGCCTTAGTCATTCGTCTTGACGCCTCTCCTACGAGGCTGCAGCGTTCTCCAAGTTCATAGCCCGTGAAACATTCTTTCGGAAATATCCCCTTTCGGTCGGACGACGCTCGCGCCTGCACGCACAGATCGCAGATCTAAATCCCCGCACGACATCGCCTTTCGTCGAAATCGTCCGTGATCTTCGAGGATTACCGGCGGTAAGTCGTGATTTTGCCTCGGTTATCTTTGCGTAGTCATCACGATCGAGTATCCTAATTTTTCGATTACGACGTTAAGACCTTGGAATCTCAGAAACTTTAGCCTGTGTCTCGTAATAAAATATTTTCGTAAATTATTTGTGTAAATTTTTTTTTTCGGATTAATATAAAGATACACTTATTGAATTGAAAATTCTCATGTTTTTCGCGAAAAGTACCTTTCCTAAAATTATTAAATCTCTGCATAATCTTAACTAATACTTTACATAATGAATCGAAACATGATAATGTATCTGAGCTCTGTATTTAATATTAAGAAAAATCATTATTAATACATCCCCTAATCGCTATATATGAAAATAATTTTAAACGAATTTTAATAATTTTGTATTGCGCATTTTCTTTTCCACTTTTCGTTCGTTTGCGATTTTTTAGCTATGCGTATTACAGTTCAATAAATACAATTTGATCACTTTTGTTATTTGTTAAGTTGTTCACTGTACTTTTCCGAAGTCGCTCGGATGTCTCGTCAAATCCGCTTTATATTTTGTTTTATCATTTTTAAAAAGCGAATGATCTGTAAAGGCTGCGGTACACGACATTATCGAAAAGTTCGTCTATTTAAAGATAAATATATTGTACAAAAATTTTTATGTATAGTACTTTAGATAGGAGCTAAGAGAGTCGGGCATCGTCAAGCACATCTGGTAATTTAGCGAACAAGAGTCGACTTTACTAAATATAAAAAGAAATTGTTTGTTGTAAGTAGGATGTAAAGTGCGAAGCGCGTTGCATTTTACGGCGTGAACGAAGGAAACTTATGAGATCGCGTGAGATAAATTAGGCTCCTTCGCGCTCGCGCGAATGGTATATTTGTAATAGCGGCGTTTTTTTGCGAATATAGGCGTTTAATGCGATCGCGTTTACTTGTACTAGAATTACGGCGGCGATTTTTCGATGTCTCATCTAACTCGACGACGATCGTTCTCGAAAAGGAGCTTCGAGAGAGAGATAGAGAGAGAGAAAGAAATGCAGCGAACGACGACGAAACTCCACACGTGACGTTCAACTTGAATGACAATACCGCGCGATATCATATATACAGCCAATATTATGTATCTTGTAAATACGATATTTTTACCTTGGGTTACTTAAGAGCGTACGTGACGAGACCACTCGAGAGTGCGATATAACGTCTTCTTTGTATGCCAGTGCCATTGCACGTCACATCATCGCGTCATGATTAATTCCGCGGCAATCACGCACGATCGGTCGACCGATCAATCGATAGACTACTCGGAACACAGCTGACTCGAGATGATAGATCCGAGACGAGCAGACGAGATGTCCCGTGGAAACACGCTGCGGTAGGGTAAGTCATTATCCTTGTTGTACCGGCAAAAGAACCTCGCGAACTCGGAAATTCAGATTTTAAATGGATGTAAATAGATAGATTTAGAAATTTGCAGTTGGTGCCAAAAAACAGTAACAATTATTTCTCATATGCAAAGCGATATATATCTTTAAAACTATTCGAGATATCAAAAAATGAGAAAATTTTTGAGATTTGTTTGATTCAGTCAAAAATTACAATTACAAGTTTATATAAAGAATTATAAGATTATTTAAAATAAAAATATTTTTATTTTATAATATTATACAGTAGAGTCTCGTTAAATTTGGTCCCCTGTAATCTTTAGATTCCTTCACACATACTTTCACCAACATTAATATCGTGCCCCTTCCATATCACGCGTTACCGCAAGTACACGGTGATTGGCAGTCCACTCTGTGGTGGGAGTATTCCATAATTTTTTAAAGTCAATATTAGAGAGACTCTACTGTAACATAATAGATATTTTTCTATATAAAAGATGCAAAGGAATAAGTTTTTAAAAATAAATACTTTTTCAGAATGTTATTTGTGTGGTTAAATAGAGATGCTTTTATCATAAAACATATTTGATATATGTCGAATAGTTTCGGCGATATATATTATAGGGAAAAATCGAAAGCCGCTTTACACATGAGGTGTGATTTTACTCCTCAAATTGTTTTTTGATACCTATTAAAAATTTATAAATCTATTTACCTACTCCATATATGCAAAGTTTCATTAAAATTAGAACTTCCTAATTTGCTAGATTCCCTTGTTAGATGCTTAAATAGAGCGAATTTACGAACTTCCGATTGTGGACGAAACGCGCTAAAGTTTCGTTGTTATTTCTCGCAATAACACATTTCGCGTTATTAAATATCGTTTCTGATTGTCAGTGTGGCTAGAAATCTCGACGGATGATTCTATGATTTGTTTAATTGTACAAAAAAGCGACAATTTATGACTCGTTACATCCTGGTATGTATAAGACTATTAAATGCAAATGTATATTTGAAGTGTATAATGGAAAAAATGTAATGATGTTTATGAAAAGAGCGACTGGGATAATATCTTGATAATGTAGATTAGAAATGAAAAATACATTGATATTTGATTATTTTTTTATTAATTATTTATTTTATTAAATTAAATTATATATTTTATTAATTATTTTTATAATTAATATAATTTCCAACGGAGTTTTCTTTTTTATGTTTTGTTGCTCCTTCGCTAAACCCATTATAATTCGCGAATTTTTAATGTTTTTAAGCAAGATTAATGTAATATGGTTGGGAAATATCTCAATTTAGGATGTAACGGGTTAAAATTGAGATAACAACGCTACGAAGTATATCGAGATATATTTTTGATTGAAATATGAGGAATATTCGATATTGCTTGTCGCTGGGTCTCCGACAGATAAAGATAGAATAACTGTGAGTTGAACAGGCATAAAATGCGAACAGCGCTGCGAGATGTGTATGTGTAAGTGTTAATTTCAATGTGTATGCACGTGTGTACGTGCATGTGTGTATGTGTGTGTGTGTGTGTGTTTATGCGTATAGAAAAATTAAGGGAGAAAAAAAAAGCGAACACACGAGAATGTATGTATACGTATGTGTATGTGTGGAACGAGAGAGAACGAGATCGCAAAATAATGTGATAATATGTATGTCAAAAATGAAACCCGATTTTTCGAAACGGTGCTTTTTCTATCTTATAAATATATTGTACAATATATTGTATACACAACAACAGCACAACGGACTCGGCGCGTTGTATAGGGTTGTTTAATGATATTAAGAGGAGATATTTGAATACTACGTTATAGTAAATGTGGCAATGTCGAGCTAGTTACTTAGTGGAGCACTTTTTTTTAGGGGTATATGGGATATTTCTAATATGTTTAAGCAGCGGTCGTTTCTTAAAGGAAATTCTGCGATTGGGTTTCCTCGAGCGGGATCCAATTGACGATATATACCGTAGCTGAATTGCTCGCGAATATATGAGTTCCGCATTATCGAAATTAGTGCGCAATTTTTCAAGATTTTCGCGAAATAGGCATATAATTTGTCGCGGGTATATTGCCCCCATTTTTCGTTAAGTTTCACCGTCAAACTTATATATAGCTATACGTAATTAAATACAGTTCTACCCCTTTTTTCTTAATCTAGGAACAACCTGGATTTGTTCCTGGAATGGATTTTGATTAAATTACATTTATAAATGGTATGCCATTTCAAAAATAAGGGGCTTATACGCGAGATATAAGGAAGCGTCGACTCGGATCTGGAAAAGGACGATCACTACCATACATCGAGTACTTAAACGCTTGTAAGTGATACCATAATTTCTGTACACTCTACGTTCGCCTTTCTTACCTTCGCTCATTTAGCAGCATCAGAAAGTGATAGTGATTGTCATTTGTCGAAATATGGAAGGAATCGATGACGATCAGATAAATCAGCTATTGGACGGAATAGTGTTACAAACAATTTCTCATTTCAGAAAACGCAAGATGAGTTTACGGAAGTAGAATCTAATAATATAGCTATTTTGTTAAAGGTTCTTATGTTTCTATGTATAAAGATAAAATACAAAACTTTATGCTGCTCGCTTTAAAGCAATTATTGAAATTGTAGAGAAAATTGACGAATTTTATTTAATCTAGGATTTATAATTTATTTTACATTGTAATATAATATTTTATATTTGTGCACGGAGAAGAGTCTAATACGTGTTGATCGCAATATTTATTAAAGAAACTAGTACACGCGACGGACTTTGATTTTCACTATTCCATCCAACTGAAACATAAAAGTGTAACAAGTCCCTGTCGATACATTCTCACGGTGTTCCCATCTCTCACGTGGATCCCTCTCGAGGTGCTCGCACGATGATACGGTTGCTCACGAAACTCAAAAATGTATTATAAACGAATGCGTGTGTGTAGGTACGTCAGGGCGCGAGAGAGTGACGTTCTTATACATATAGTTATGTATAAAGTCGTGAAAACTTTTTGTATAAAAGACGTGTAAATAATTAATATATATAAATATAAATAAAGAATATAAATATGAATGCATATAAATATATAAATATGAAAATATATGAACATATATATAAATGAATTGCAAAGAAAAAATATAAATATATATAAATAAATATATATAAAATGGATATATATATATTGTATCGTAGCGTTGCGTAGAACACGCTACGACGAATAATAAAAAGCATTATTGATGATGATGTAACCTGTTTCGAGACGCATAACGGCGGTATGTACGGAGTTGTAGATGTAACGCGACTGGTCTTTTTTGCAGATGTTATAATAAGAAAATATCACGTTACAAAGTATAACCGGTGTACTGATTATTCTAACCCTTGCGCAGCATTTACGAGATCGTAAACCTCGAGCCTGCGATTTTCTTCACGCATGCTATATTACTAAAGCCGGATCGCGCACACATCCATTAGTGGATAAAGCGTAGTTAATTAAAAATTATCATACTATTACATTTCTCAGTAAATTTAACTCTTTAGTTTATTTTAAGACTCGCGATTATCTTTTTGCAATACGATTTGTTTTGATTATTTTATTTTGACAACTCTTTCGTTTTATAATTAATTTTTTATTTATAATTCTTTTTTTATAATTTATTTTAAGATTCTTTTTCTGTAACTTTATGATAATTCATTAAAAATTATGATTAATATTTATTTCGAAATAATTGCGAGGAATAAATTTTGTGGAGGCTGCCATACTGATTAGATGCAAGCGTAAGTATTACATGGTTGGAATGTACAAATATAACAATGCATCATGGATAAATAATAATGGGATATTTGAATCAACTAATACAAAAAATGTGACATTTCTTTTTTTCATGGAAAAAATAAAATAGAATTTGTTTAAAAGTTTAAATTTCGTTGCTTTGCAGTAAAATATGAATTTATTGGACCATATTCGTACCAAGAAGAATATTTGAGTTTAAAATTAGCTAAAGAGTCATTTTGATGAGCATTATTTCATTTGCTTAATTAACCTTTAGATCGCTGAATGTTTCCAAATAAACCACTTTTAATACGACGCAAATGTTCTCTTCTCTTACGGTCCAGAGTAGAAATTTGCACATAAAATTCCGAAAGAAAGAGGAGAAAAGAGACGAGGGGAGGATCACGACACGGAAGGCGAAGAAGCGGCGGAGAAAAAGGCAGCGAAGAAGAGAAAAAGGGGAGAGAAACGGAGTGTCTTAGCCGCCGAGAGGCCGCGGGGTCGCGATCGCAGACAGAAGTATCGCCGTCACGTCGGCCAGAAATCACTCGCGCGCGGGCCCGAGGAAAATTCGCTCGCCAATTGTTTATATTGAAATACGCTCGTGCAGGAATGCATCCCGGCAACCGCGCTGATGTAGCTCGCGCTCGCGCCTCTTTCAGGAATGAGAGGATACCCGGGATCGTGCAGCGCCGAGGTATTCGAAAAAGCAGCCGAGGGCGCATCCAAGCCGCACCGCGCCGCTTCCTTTTCCGCTCGTGGAACCCTCGCGTTCTCGACATATTCTTGCGCGATACGCGCCGATGAAAGCGAACGAGGTTTCTATTTCGGGAGACAGAATTCTCACGCGACTTTCCGAAGCGCGTGGAAGACGCGTAGTCTACATTTTTTCACCGCAAAAATTTCTCGGTCAGGAACGTTAACATTGTACGGGATAAGACAAATGAAATAAATTACGTTTAGTGTTAAATAAAGTATGATTGCGAACAATAGAATTTTCAAAACATAGGAAAATAATGTGCTTTCAAAATTTTTATGATAGATGATAGATAATAAAAACGTTAAATAATTTGACGTTAGAGTCTAGATTTCTATTACTAAGAAACAACCGGATGACAGCTTTTGCAAGCAGCATCAGAAATTGCCGAGAAAGAAACATATGTCTTTCTCACATTCGCGACATGTGGGGGACGACGGATAACGAATGACATCAAGTATTACATATTTACAGTGTTCGCGCGCATCGAGAATCGACGACAAATCAAGGCGGATCGAGCTTCCGTGGACGATCCCGTTGATTCTGAGACGTTTCCACGTGGAGAGGTGTTCTCTCACGATCTATGGAGACGCATACATAAATCTCAGATAAATCACGGAGCGGAGACGGCTCCGGGCTCTCGTCGGAGCGCATGCACGGAAAGCAAAAACTGTGGCTCGGCTTAAAAAGAAGCACCGGTAATCTCGCAGCGATGTATCTCGCCAAACACTTAGAATTTCGATAAATTTAGGTGTAGACGAGATCTGATATAATCGGGAATCCATGTGGAAAACGACAATGTTTCTAATATGGACATGTAAAATAAAATTTTCACTTTTTAAGGACCTGTTTATAAATTTTTGCAAATAATTATTTCGTCTCGTAATAAAATATCTGAATTATACCAAAATTATAAAGATGATAGAAATATTGTTAAGGCATAAATAATTAAATTATTATATTATTAAATTTTTACAAAATAATTAAGGCAAATAATTTGCCGCAAATTTATTAATGGCTCTGGTTAAAAAAAATCTAGGTAATTAATTGAGATTTGCCTAATAATATCTCATGTACGATTACGTTTGTTAATACTGTCCAAGCTAATATGAGTATATTTATTTCTGAATGATCGGTATTCATCATTTCTCTACTTTGGGTTCCCGAAGCTGAAAGTGAAAGAAGCTAAAAGGCAGCGATAAGAACGGACGTCGTTCGAGAACACGTTGCTGGTTTGGCGCGTTTCCAGAAGGCACGCTTCTCTCGGACCCGTAAACAAAGCGCTCTTGACAAGACATACTTTCCATGCCGGCGGCATCTTAGATCGAAATTAATCGTTCCTTTTTCTAGACGCAAGATGTATATATCCGCGACGTCGCGATGTTTGGCGAGTGAATTATTGCGGGACGCACGCGTCCATTCCGCGCGGAATTTCCAAGGACACCATCAAATCGTCACTGATGATAATGGAGACACGCGCGTATTAGTTTTAATTCTAACGATACGAAAATTCTCGCGTTTAACAACAATACATTTTATAACTATAAGAGGGAACAAAATACTTTGTATACCTATATTTATAAGTAAAGATTATAAGTTTCCTAAAAATATAATTCTGCGCTAAATAAATTTCGTTAAGTGCGATCATGAGAGAGAGAGAGATTTCTGCAAAAATTATTGTGCATAAATTAATATATTACAAAGACTTTAAATATTTTCCCGCTATGCAAATATGAGAATGTTGCGTTTAATATTATTAATAAATAATAATACACTTTTGCTGCCTTTTTCATCTTTAAAATCTTTGTGCTAAAATTATAGTTTCTAATATATTAAATTCTACTTCGGCTATAGACAATAAATTATTATTTTATGTTATGATACATAAATTATACATATCTTATGTTATCTTCTTTTTTTGTATTTAACATACAGCAATTTATAATATCGATATTAAATAAGCACAAACGACTTCCACTTTGTTGCATCTTAATAATAGCAAATGTCAGAAAGGAAAAGTGCCCTCGATAAGTCTCGTTTTACGTTCTGCGAGGCCTCGATCTCGTTAATCGCGCGCTTATAAGGAAGAAACGGCGATTGATCGCGCGGAAATGCGGAGAATCCGCTCTGATTAGGCACACGCGGGTTTTTAATACTCGATACTCTCATAGCTGATGATTTGTGTGCCACGTCGAACAGAACGCTTCATTCAGAATCCGTTTCCACCGCACTCGTTATCAAGACGTAAACGCGCAACGAGATAACGTCCCGCCCCGCGCGCATCAGTTAGCTTTGAAATTACATTTCTTCGTCTTTAATCGGGGCAAAATATATTCAGCTGAATGTGCGTGTACTGTTGCGAAACAATTCGCTTTCCGAGAATGATTACGAAATAACGAATATTAGAAAATTATCGATATAAGAAAAAAACGTCTATATCTAAAAAAAAATCGAGATACAGTTTAAGAATTTAAGTGATAGAGTTTGATTCTCTCTCTTTCGGATCTTTTTACATTTTACTATTACAAACATATAATTAAAATCTTGAATGGGCATTTATTATAATGATTTTTTACTGTCTGAATAAATTAAAAGACCGAAAGGGTTAAAAAGATGTTACATCGTGGAAAGGTTAGATATGAATGAAAAATAATCTCTATTAAAAATTACTTGTGTCTTTAAAATATGTCATTTAAAGAGATAAAAGTTATAAAACTAAAAAACGAATAT
The DNA here is from genome assembly GCF_030848805.1 of Temnothorax longispinosus. NCBI lineage: Eukaryota > Metazoa > Arthropoda > Insecta > Hymenoptera > Formicidae > Temnothorax > Temnothorax longispinosus. The sequence continues at coordinate 3,321,894 of NC_092366.1, forward strand.
ATCAAGATTCTGAAAAGATATGTTAATAGAAGATAAAAATTAAGTCCGTGATCAGAAGAGAGAGGACGGTCGTGAGAATACGAATGTCCGAAAAACAGGAAGCTAACCCGACAGCGTCGGGACTCACGCGACGGCGAAAACTCCGAGAGGAGGATGGAAGGAAGAGGCGCGCGCGCGCGCGCGCAAGAGGATGCTACGGAGATTTTGGTACGGTTCCAGCGGCTCCAGCGATGGCCGCGTTCGCTATATATTCCGTTTTATCGTTTCCCTCGCGAGGAGAGCAGAAGAGGGAGTGAGAGAAAGAGAGAAGATACGGTCAACCCCGGCGATAACCCCGGCGTCTGACCTTATTATATCTCGCAGCGCGCGCGGCGGAGGGCTCTCCTCCTCGACGATATAATTTTAACGGCGGCGCCCCCGGTGCACGTCTCGCTCGCCCATTTCTCTCGCCGTGCCACCGAAAGAGCGAGTGAGATAATGGATTTCCTGGAAAGCCGCGGTAGCGCCCGGCCGGGCCGGTGCATCCGACGGGACAATCGAGGCCGCGAGTCAATGAATTTTCCCCATGAATGAAGCCGCGCCGGTCTCGCCGCGCCCTATCGCGCGCGTCTCCCGCGACGAAAGCGCTCGAACAATCGAGATCGCGATTTTCTTCGCGTTCTTCTCACGAGAGTCTTCCGCGCGATCTCGGCCACAGACGAGAAGTTCAGAACTATAAAGCCGAGCCGGGGTTGCGGAATGCGCGACGAGTTCGATGTGTCGTTGCAAACACGAAACGTTTAGGAGGATTATATGGAACGCATGCTAATCGTTCGACTATAATTGATGTAATCTAAACAAAATTGGTGTGGGGGAAAAAAAAGGTTTTTCCATTAATAAATTCAAATCTTAACTTGAACTTTACAGATGGAGGGATACAGAAGAATCCAAGTACTTAAATATGGCAGTTTTCATTATTTGATTATTCTATTACCCAAATGTCTTACTTTATTCGGTCTGTTATCTGAACACAGAAAACTCTTCTCTCATTAAAAGAAAAAAGCAAAATAATATACATGACGTTTGCTTCTTAAAGATGATATGCCATCTTCTTTTGAAGCACTCGTGGCATTTGATAAAGAGCTTATAGATGGTTTTAAGGCATAGAAATGACACAATATTGCGCAATTAAATGCGTTTGAAAAACTTGTTTGATTTAATAGAGATCCATAACTTTTTTAAGCAAATTATCAATTTTCTAGATTTTTAATATTCTCACTGAGAAAAGCAGATAAAACTCGAGAGTTAAGAAACCGATGATTCTACCGTTCGAAACTTTGCTTGTTGACTGTTTGTATTTTTCCATTAGTTATTCAGATAAAAAAAGGTTTCATCATGTTTGAAGAAGAGGAAAAAAAGAGCTGAATTAATTTCACATCCAACGTACTTTCGAATAAAATGAGAGCGCGATTCTGTGAACGTATATAAATTAATGGATTTATGCATCTCTCTCAATATAGCGCTCTACGACTTTATCCATCTAGCGATGTGGGATTTCCGCGTATTGCGAAAACGAAGATCTATGGATCTAAATCGATTCCACGAATTTTACGCATTAAGATACGCGGCCGTAAAGTGTGATACGCTCGTCACTGTACCGGAGTATTGTTGGTGTGACATAGCGTGACCCAATATTGCATCACTGGTAACGCGAAGTAAACAGCCGTTTTTACGTACATATCGCGTCTAATCGCCTTGAGATAACAAATGCTGAAAACAGTGATTACGATGCATCTCTTTTAATTGGACATACTATCTGTTGACATCGTGACGTTTCCAAAAAAATCGTGAAACAAGAACGTGTTCCGTTCGACGATCTAAATTTGATAAAACCAAGAAAGAAAATTTAATATTATTGTACAATAAAAGAATATAAAAGAAATCTAAAGTAGCATGGATAAAAATTTCAATTTTCCTTCCTTTTTTTACGTACACGGAGAGAATTTTTTGTTATATTTTACCCTTAAATTCACTACAAACTTGGGGCAACTTTGGCAACCAAGGAATTTTTAAAATATACAAAAGACATTTTACAAACAACGGTATAAAAATTACCAAGCAGATTGGTAAATTTTGAAAAATTATTGAAATTTCCTAGCTATACCTCAGTAAAATTAATCAAACATATTTTATATTTTAATGTAATAGATATTAATATTTCTTATAATGGTAGATATTAATCAGAATAGCTCGCATAAAATTCTTGGTGGTACATGTTGTCCCACAACTACCATGATTTCAGGATAAATTTTAAGAGAAAATTATCTCCGTGTAATATTTTCTAAAGGACACCATTTATATTTACTAGAATATATATATTCATAAAATAAAAAAATAAATTAAAACAGATATATTTGCGTGTTAAAGATTTTAAAATAGTATAGATCCAGTTTTGCCATATTTATTTTAAGTGTGTGACAGACATTTTTTCGCAAATTAAGAATGAGAATAGCAACCGTATTTATTTGTGACAATAATTTCTGTAGTCATAAAATTTTCGATTTAAAAAATATAAAAATTCGGAATTATATATGTAGATATGTTAAAACAAATTTAGCTGATAAAAATGTATCGAAAAAATTTTTTATTTAAAAATAATTCGTACTGCATGGAATAAAAACTAAACCTGTGTCCGCGATTGATATAGTAAAGGCTTAATGATAATATCCGACGGCGCGGTACGCACTCGCGCACGGGGATCAAAGGAATCAAAAGGAAGTCTGCCGAGGAACCGCGGTCGCTGCCTTCCGTTTCTTGATGGAGTAATGTGCGTTTGTTATGTTTCAATTGCCGTTTTGCCACCCACGCGCCAGTTCTCTTCAGGCTCATACATGTTGATCGAATCGTCTATTCGATCAATTCGTTTATTCGATCGTCCGCTGACTTATTTAAAATCGCACTTTTGACAGATACGTCCGGTCTTTGATAACTTCGATGCATTTCAAACCGGGTATTAATACTAGAATAATTTTGGTGAAATTAGGTCGCGTGTTTCGATAGCACAAAAAATCAATTCACCGAAATTGTGCTACGATCCTTTCATATTATTTTGTGCACACGTAACTGCAATAAATGCTGTTTAATCTTTTTAAAATTTATAGGAGTGATATAAAAAATTGATGAATTCTCGGCTCCCAAAGCTCATAGCACATTATAAGTAATAATAAATTAACCATTTTTTATCTATATTGCAATTTTAATTATTCTATGTAAAAACAGTTAATTTAGAATTAAATTATTTTAGTTCTAATTGTGATATAGGAGCATTAAAGCAGAAGATTTATACGTACATACATACACATAAGTTTCAACATTTTAGATATGGATTGCATTTATATTCCGTGCACATTCAGTTTTTAAATGTTAAATATGTCCCGAATTAATTTGCATATATTTGTTTAATCGTTGTTTATTTAATCCAGACCTATTCAAAGGCCGGATGTTATTGCCCTAGATATCACGTTTGATTTCGTAATCTGTCGTGATTAAATGAAAACCGCGGGCAACAGCGGAAATAGCGATGGAATTTAAAATAGCGCAAATCGCCGAACGATCGCAAACGTTGCAGCGAGATCGTTAACGACGCAGATTTAAAGCTTCTCGCAAGAGATCGCGAAATAATCATCACGGTAACGGAACGATCGGCAAATTATAGCCGATGCGGTAAGTTAATATCCGCAATGTTGCACAGAGGAACGATAATTTCCTCTAAGGACGTATGATGGAGGGCGTAGCATGTGTTTTCGATTCTCCATCGATCGTTCGTCGATCGAGCGAAAAACATCGGCGCGGCGAGGATGCCGGTGGAGATGCCGTTGCGTAACTCCTCGAGAAATAAATTGCACGAGTAGGAATCGATCGCGCCGACCTCGATTAACCCTTTAACTACGAGTGAGTCGTATCCAAATCTCTCCGCGCTCGCCAAAGTCATTTTTCATGAAATTCCGCGTGGATTTCCTGAAACACTTTTTTTATATTAATATGATAAATGTTTTATCATATATCATGTTAAATATAACAAAGTATCTTAAATTGATGAGAATTACGATTCCAACGTTTTTACAAATTCTTAAATAAGTCGGTGCTTGCATTGTGTGCCTTAATCTTTAAATTGTTTATAGGTTTTCACTTGATATTTGAATATTTGCAATTTCCGAATCATTAAATCTCTATTTTTTTTCAGAAAAATTTTAATTTTAATTTTTTAAGTCACTTTTATTACTAGAATTTATATATATATTACTAAAAATCTAAGTTCACGCCCATATTATAAAAATTTTAGTTTCCTAATCTGCACATTCTTCAATCTTTATATGTCCGAGGGTTTAAATGGCACTCCGGAGTCTAAATATCCGTTGATATATTTGCTGAAGCTTTTATGTATCATTGAACGTAAGAATTACTGGACGCACACAGGCCTAGATCTGAGTAACGAACTAATACACAAAGAGCATAATTTTCATCTCCCCGAGCTCTCAATTAAGCCCTCGACGCGGACTATAAGCGTATACGGTGAATCATGCGAGAATCGGAATGCCAAATCGAGCGATTGTCATAGCTCGTTTAGAGCCCACCGAGACTTTTAGCCCTGGCTTAATTAACGAGGTCGATGGAAGAGAACCAACACCAGAGTAAGTGCTGGAACGCTAATAATTCCCGTTCTAATAATTCCCACCACGACCACGGCTGCATTATGAAATATATTGTCGGTTGTCTTCAATTATCCAAGAATGTCATTAACGATTACGATAATAGCGAATATCGATGTAACTCTTCAACGCGCGTTTCGATTAACCGATATCAAAATCAGCAAACATTTCTAAGTTATTTCAAAACTTTAATTAGCGGGCTCAAATGTTGCTTACGCATTTTATAACTTCGAAAGACTGGTTCTGTAATCCGGTTATCTTATCGAAGATCAATTTTTTTTCTAGCGCTAGAAAAGGAACGTTCTCTATACACTTGAAAACGCGATCGCGATCGTGTAGCATGGTGTTGCAAAGTGGCGAAAAAAGTTGATTCGTTCGTTCTCTCCTCCTCGGGGGGGCTCTCAATTAGTATCTTTGCTCGTGGAAAATGCGCGGACGCCATCATGATGCCGGAACGACGCGACGAACAGCACGAGCGGCTCCGGCTCGCTCGCTCGCTTACGTACGCAAAGGAGGCCCGCTTTTAATGCGTGCGTGTCGGTGCGTAAGTGAGAGGCGGAGCCGTGCCTCGACGGAGGTCATAGGGCAATACCAATCACAGCCCCGTGATAACCATTCTCCTGCCATGCGTCCCGCGGATGCGTGCGTGAGTGCGTGCGTGAGTGCATGCGTGCGTGCTCGTACATGCGAGCGCGAACGCGAGCGTGCGTCATAGTTGCAAAACTAATTATTTCTCGCGGCACTCTTGTTGTCGGGCGTATCCCGTCGAACTTCGCGATTTTCAGGGAGAGGGAAAGAGGAGATAGAGAGAGAGGAGGAAGAGGGAGATCGGCATAATCGAGTTTGCATATGATTTTACCGAAGGTACCGATTCTTCGCGAAGGAAACGGGAACGAAGATTCGTTCCGGCGCTTCCAGGAAGTTCAAAGTTTTCATCGCTGAATCGCGGATATTTGACTGATTATTGACGACTCCGTTCCGGAACTGTCACGTTCGCATCGTCGCCGATGCAGCTGTCCGCTGTAAGAGCCCGCGCCGTTCTCTTGCTATCTGGCTAGCTCCGCATCTGGAGCTAAACGAGTGTCCTGTCAGATTAGCAATTTTATCTGCTCGGTATGAAGATTTCCTTCGCATTGCCGCGCGAGAAACCGATAATTAATTATACGATCGCCTTTAACGCTGGATGAGACTACGTGAGTTTCGGCTTACGATAATGCATGACGGAACGTGCTCTTCATGTTAAATAAATTGTTAATGTAGTTGTAATTACATTATAGAGCTTCTGAAGGAAAGCATAGATAGCAGATATAATTTAAACATTTCAAACTCTTATAGAAATTTAATACTGTAAGTGATTATTTGGCTAGTAATTAATTATTTATTTTGAGTATTAAAATCATTAAAAACAGTACTTTTAATACTCGAAATAAGTAATAAATCACTTACAGTATTAAATTTCTGTAAGGGAACATAAAAGTAGGATGAGTTACGAAAAAGAATTAAATCGCTTGAAATAATGAGATAGAAAGAATTCAAAGCCATTATTTAATAAGAAGCTTCCTTTTATCGAAAAAATCTAATATTGAAAAAATTAAACCTATCCAAATATTTAATCTTTTCAATTTTTGGCTGATTCTTCATCGTGCTGATTTTTCTAGAGATATTTCGCACAAGACTGATGAAGTCAACGCGTTGCATTTGTCAAACGTAATTTGTAAGCACGCGTTTAGTATTCTAGAGAAAGATAGACGTAACTATACGTCGCAATACATGCAAACTTCCTGCGGTCGTTGAGAATTCGTTCGTTGGTTAGCGAGGGAAAGGAAACTCACGCGGAAATGGACGGTAATACATCACCGGGATCAATCCAATCGCATTTTCTCGAGAGTCAACCGTCGGCGGGCGTCGTGTCACGACTCGCATAATCGTACGATTTGTACGTGTCGCTGTGCCACCTACCCCGAGACGTGGGGTTTCTCTCTTCGAGGCAACACCGAACATTTCTGTCGTTGCCTCGAACACGAAATTCGCTCGTCGTTCGGGCGATTCCAAATGCGGCTGGAACACACAACTCGATCATACTATTTTATGAAGAAGAGATACTGAGAGTCCCCGAGGATCTCGTCGAACTGAAAATTAACTTGCATAATTTAGTACTAATTTTCTCATTGAGAAAAATATACATATTTCTTCAAAATTGTATAAAGCAGAAAATTTCGCATTTATATATATTTTAATATTATTTTTATATTTATATGTATTTTTACGTCGTTATTTCAATTTTGCGTGTAATATATCGTATACGTGATAATATTTACTTTCTTTTAACTTAATTGAGTTCTTTGTTTGAAACTCTTTTTCTTCGGCAGAATTAACTGAGATATTTGGGAAAATAGTACACTGTAATTAAATGCATACCTACAATAATAAAAATAAACTACGATAATATATAATTGTAGGATAGTTAAAATAAGAATTTCTTAGAAATTCCTTAATAATTGGCCTAGCCAATATTCCTGTAACGCAATTTTCTTTCAGTATAAGTGGCAGACATAGTCAGACGCCATCTTGGTATCTGTATAGTTTTGCAATTTCTCCTTATGCATTTTTCTTTAATATATATATAGATAATTATAATCAAAATTTTGATTTACTAGAAATTTGTTACTAAAAATAATGCAGTATTGAATGCTACTGTAATTTATATGTAATTAAAAATTGAAATAAAAAATTATTATGTATAATAAGAAATTGAAATTTTTGATAATACCTGATCGACTGTTCGTCGCTGCGAGAGTTTATACATAAAAAAGCTAATAATTAATAAACAATGGTTCTTGAGCGACTCAAATCCGAGCTGCTAACGCCATCATCTCGGTGAAATACTGTGAACTGGAGGCCAGAACTGGATTGAAGATGTCAGTAGCGGACGGGGATAAAATTACCATTCGCTGTAGAAGCAGTTGCGTGCTGCACATATATCTTTATCCATAAATAACAATACTAAAAAAAACAATTTTAATTTGATTCAAAAATTATTAATTTTTCGTAATATAAAGTGCTGATTATAATTAAAATGATTATTACGAAAAAAGGGAGGTACAATGTTTGAAAATAAATATTTCGTACGTAATAATGCGAAATCTCAAAAAATAATATTTTACAAGTATCTGAATTTGATAATAAATTGTTTGAAACAAAAACATACAATTGTTGCATTTCTCTCATTTCAATTTGCGTTAAAGGAGCATTTATTTTTCTTTTTACTCGCTTTTTTAAAATAATTAATTTGATTGAAAATTGAATTAAGATAAAAGGCAAGTTTATATGCACATGTGTCACTTATACACAGAAATATAAAAATCTTTGTAAGATTTTATAGAATCTTTAAAAATCCAAGTTTTAATTTGTAATATAATGTTATAAACAAAAAGTATAAAATACAATTTAATTATAATACATCAAAATGTGTTTTAATTTTATATCGTTTAATGTTGAGGTTGTAATTTAATTAAATCATGCTATACAATATAAAATGATATGATATTTCGTTCAATATATATTATCTTAAAGCCGCAGATATGATACGTGTCCTCTTTATCACCCGAAGTTATAAAGTTATTTTCTTTATTGATTTCCGACAAACTTGCTATTTATATAATTTTATAGTTATACCGTTACACTATTACCGAGCGAATTACCGAACTCTGCAAAGCCTCCGGGGTTGCATCTCCGCCAATGGAGCTCCATGCTAAAAATCGTGAACCATTGGAACGCCATGCAGGGAACACGTGTACGAGAACCGCTTGCGAGAGAGTTAAAATAAAAAACAATTTATTAACGACATAATTACAATAGTATATTCTGCGTGTGGAAAGCAATATTTCTCTTTTTTTTTATACATCGTTTTTTATTTTATCTCGGACCATTCGACAATAATTCCTCGATTTAATCACAAGCCTACTATAAAATATCCGCACTCGATATACCTCGTCCGTAGTGCGTCCGCGTGTGTGGTTCGTGTCCTGGGTCTTTCTCCTCCGTCCCCGAAACGAATAGCCGACGATTTGCGTGTAATCGGTTTTAAATAATCGTAAATCTTATACGGCAAATACCACATACATCCAGAACGGCCAGAACGGCTAGACATCGTGTTACACAAATTTATTTGACGAAATCTATTCTCATACAATCGAGTACAATAATGCGTTCGCCTTTGTGCTTTATGTGTCGAAATCAAGAAATGGGCTCTTGAAGTTTTCGAAAGAGGAAATGATATGATAATATTTAATTTAAGAGACTAATTTATATCGCAATAACTTAAAAATGCAATCTTTAAACTTTTTTAGATTATTAAATTTGTACTTGCGATAAATATTAAAGAAGAACTTGTTTAAAGAACAAATTAATAATTATTAATAATTATTATTAAATATAAAATTTTTTATTAAATAATTATTAATTTTATAAATAAAATTATTATTAATTCATAATAATTAATTAATAATTTTATTAATTATTATTAATTAATAAAAACATACATTTTTCGATTTTTATTAAAGAACGTCTAAATGGTTTGAAAGATTACGTGTTTTTGACATTATGAGAAGTAAATAAGTGCCTAATATAAATTAAATATGTATATTTATTCAAGGCATATATATACGTACGAACTCAGAAACTGAGACTTTTCCATATTAAGTCGCCCATTTAAAAATTCAAGAAAAAGCACTGCAGCATCATTACACTCGCTTGTACTCGCACGACGATGTTATCTAGTCACCGTAGACTTACGACGCGCGGGACTGGCCGTGTCTAAGAGTTTACTATCGCTACGCTTGAACGGGATTAATCATGAAGAACTTCTACCTAATAACGCTATATACTAAGTCCGGCTTATAAAATTCAGCTAAATCACTGTACAAAACGACAACAAAATGAATCGAGCCGCGCTGATACGGAACATTATCGCTATCGCGCAGTTACAGGTGACAGATAACACTCGTATCCCCGAATAAAGAAATTCGTTTCGTTCACACACGATTGTCGCAACACACGTATTCGTTTCTGTTAATCCCGAGCGAAACCCGTGCTGATATTATTTCGGTTCCTCGGCAATGCGCATCGGGACGATTTAAGTGACTCACACGCGACCTAACGGTTTGCGTAGAATACGGATGAGACGTAACGAAACGTGACACTAAGATGGAATAAAATGTAAAAAGAAAAGATAAAATTCTGGAAAGGATAAACCGCGATGTTCTTTAAATGTTAAATTTTGATGTTGGACACAAGCTGTACGTTTGTGACACAAATCTGATATAATTCTAATGGTTTCTCTTTCTCTAGCTGTTTTTCTACAATCATTGTAATCCGAATAAATACAGCAGCTATTCGATATTTGTTATTTATAACTTATAATTAGCGTAAGTTATACATATTTAAATTATAGAATTTTTTGAACTTTTCCTTTGCTTTCTTCTGAATGTCCTTTTTTGTAATTTACTATATTATTTTCAGTTTGAGAACGGTTTCTTCTTAAGCTTCGTTACGCCTCAATCCGCAGTTCTAGATTTTAAGCGTTGTAAAATGATAAGCGCAACGAAATATTTATCCAAGAGCACTTTGCGCAAATCGTTATTTCGCACACGGGGGCAATCGAAGGATCGTCATCGCGTGCGATCCTCCTTGATCCTGGATGAGTAATATGCAGAAAGCAATAGATTCCACGATAAACAATCCATCCGAGAAGTGGCTTTCATATCATCAGATCGGCAACACTAATCTTTGCAGTTTTAGATGTTTACCTAGCTTGACTTAAAATAACTGAGCTATCGCTCGTGACGTAATTTTAATCAAACAAAATAACCAGATCGTTGCTTTTTCATCATTTGCTTGTTTAAATTGCAATTGTGAAATATATGATCAATATAGAATAGTTTAGCATTAAGTCTAGCATTAATATTTGTACATCGCCGATTTGTTTCGAAATTCACTTACCTGCCTCAGATTAGCGCGTCTATCATTTAATTCTCTGTCTAAAAATAGACAATAAAAGAATTAAATCATAGCCAACTTTTTATCTAGTATTTAAGGAAATGATTTTGTTCTATTCATGACTTTTTATAGACGTGTTAAAATTCAATACTAATTATTTATTCTTCAGTGGGAAGAGCTTTATTCTTGTAAGAGAATTTCCATGCCTCTCTTCCGAGACACGCTTCAGCAAAAGTCTTTCTAAAATAATCTCACGCGCAGATTTTAACCGGTGATCTCAGTATTTGTAACTTCAAAACATTACTCATCCAGGCTTAAAGTGTATCGATTAAACAACCGAAGAAACGGCTCCTCTCAATATTCCAACGCGAAGAAATAATTGTTCCGCTTTGCTACATGCGGTCGATATACGTGCGTGTGCGTGTGATTAATCGTATATGTATGATATTACATAATCCGAGAATCCTACCATATCGCGACAGAAAGAAATCACATGAACGAAACTCGACAAGATGACAGCTACAAGAGAGACAGAAGACGCGAATGTGTAGGAAGCGACTCCTATTCGACGAGAGAAAAGAAAGAAAAAGAAGAAAAAAAAATAAGAGGCTCCTCGCCCCCCGAAGAAAAAAGAGTAACTTAACAACTAATTAGTACGAATTAGCTAGGAGAGATCTATCGCGGTTTCTTTCATTTAAATTAACCGTAAAATTAACAACTAATCAGTATTCGTACAATGATAAGAACACTAGCGTAAACACGAGCAAAAACGTGTGATTGGATGATATACCGTACGTTTAACACACCCGTAATGCGATTCATCATGCGCGATATACAATAATAAAAAGTCGAGGATGGCAGTACAGCGGTAACCAATTAAACACCGGAGCTCAAACTGCCTTTGCTCTTAATAATATTTAGTTGCCTCGTCAGTATTTACAGTGTACACCGATAATCAATACCGTTAAGTCTAATTTGGAGATTTCCCTCTCACGTGTCCTCAGAATTACGTTTTACATCAAATGTGTAATAACTCGATACGTGCGTACATACATCTCGTCACCACTCCGCTTATGTTATAATCGCTCGTTCCCTCTCTCGCTTTCAGAAAAAAAAAAGAAAAAATGTACACCCACCTGACTTCGAATTCAGAGCACACCTATAATTCAACACCTAAATTTAGCGCATATTACACTTCCCTCTCTCTTTGCTAAAAGGTATCTCTATGTATATATATATATACTTTTTTTACATATATACTTATATGTTTATATATATGCACTGTTCCAGGGCACCGAAACTTGTTGCGTCGAAGGCATCTCGTGGCTATTGTTGTATCATTTAATTAGACTTTCTCTTTAAATAAATAAATTGCGATCACTTCTTCGTTTTTTTTCTTTTCTTTTACTTAGTAGCATGGACGTCAGAGCATCTGTACTCAATGGCGACAAGGAGAGACTAAAGTATTCCGTAGCTCCCTAACTTTCCCGCTTACACGTTACACTCGTCGATTTAACTCCTAGCATAGTGCAGAAAATAGCTTTCATCTTTTTTTTTCTACTAGCTTCATTTCGCGGGTGATTTTCTTCCTTTCTTTTTTCTCTTTGTTTAAATTACTGGCTTAACTGGTAGTACACCGTAATCTAGGCGCTCTCTGCTTTATTTAAACTACCTGGAGAAACTTTATTCAGTAAACGGCGTTAAGATACATACGCAGGCGGAGTAGTCGTACGAAACTAATCTCTTCGTCGAATGTACAGTACAGCGTGATTGCGTGATTATTAAGTGGAGACACGCCGGAACGTTAACGTGGAAGGAGCGTTGAGAATTTTCTTTTTTCTTTTTATACATGTACTATATTATCCAAAACGCAATTACGTTTCGAACGCGCACGCGTGCATTTCCTTTGTTTAATGTTATAGGTACTTCTGTGTGAATGTATGTTTGTTATCTTAAATGTTACCTAGTCTTTATCGTTATTACGCTATTTTATTACCAAGGTGCCCTGGTTGTCAGCAAAACTACGAAATGTATATCGTAAAATTGTTCACAGTGCGATCGAAAGAAAAGGTATCCGGTTTCATCGAGTGTTAAAATACACGTGCGTACGATTTTCTACATCGTTCGTAACACACTGCCTTATTTCCTCATCGTTTTCCGTCGAAGAAGTGGCATGTCTGGCTCATCTCTTTCGTTTAAACGTACGGGTTTTGTTGGGCTGTCTGTTAGGAACCTTAATAAGGCAACGAAGGAGCCCTGAATCTTACAAGTGTAATCTTTCTCTCTCCCTTCTTACGCCTTTTTACGGTATCTTTTAAAGCCTAGCATCCTTTATCGTGTATTCAGACACGGCTAAATGTTTATTATTGCCTTACAAGAGAAAGAGAGATAAAGAGAAAGAGAGAGACCCGGTACCGAAAGTATACCCCATTACACAATGCTGAAATGCAATGATAAAACATGTAAAATATATATTAGGAAATATATATTATTTGTTTACATATGAAAAGCTTCGCGCGCGTGTCATTAATTCTGTCAATAATTCCCTCAGTTTCGTGAACGGATCTAAGCTCTCAAAAGTAGCGCAAAAATACATAATATTATAAAATTCCATCGTAACAACTTTTAAATTTTCAAGACATATCGAAATACGATTAATCACATATATACAACATCAATAAAAGCGTAGACATCCGCTAACAGACAAAAAGGTCCGAAGGTAGCGGATATTTTCAACAACTTCACATATCACAGAGAGTTAATTATAAATACAACGTTTGAACATAGAAAAAGAGAGAGAGCTTGATTCGAGAGCTTAGCCGAGCGTTCGACAAATGTATTTCGCGCAATAAAATTTTGTTGACACGCGCGTCGCGTAGATAAATAAGAAGTACGTGTGAGGATCACGGGACCGAGGCTCCCTCCGATCGTTTCCGTTTAATATCATTACCACAGAGAGCTTATTATGCTACGCTTCGCACAAAACGCCTCCTCCGCGGCACGACAAGAGTAAAGAATAATGCTTCTCGACGGGGATACAAACGAGGATCACCGTGTAAGTCACACAAAACTTCCCTCGCATCGCCTTATCATGCGTTATCGACGCACGCGTTGAGGCATGCAATATTCGTGTATTGTGCACCTTTATCGCTATACTCTCGCGTATCCATCCGCTTGTCCGGGCTTTCGGTTGGATCGTGCTCTTCGCCTCGCTCGCAACTGTCGATATCCGTGATTGATGCTGCGCGTATTTATGACAATCCATGGTCATCACATATATACAAATAAGAATGACTTGTGTCCGATACTTGAACTGCGTCCAAGAGACAGGATCAACCGTCCGTCATACGCGACACCATTGCCGTCGACGATGGCGGATGAGGATGATGTACCAAGGCCGGAATTTCGATCACGTCAGCTGGCTGCTGATTGACGACGGCGCTGTTGATCGAGCAGGAAGTGAGGGGTTGCTATTTCTTGGTCGGCGTGCCCCGTTGTGTCAGACCCTCGAAGCGCTTGAAGGTGTAATTAATAAATACCCAGTCCTTGTATATTACCTCGCCGTCCTGTGGCATCGGCGCGGACGCTGTAATGAGGCAAAACGAAAGAATAAAGCGTGTGTTTCAGAGACTATTGGATGCAATAATGATAATACAGGACAAGATATACGTACGTATCTCTAATTTCACGTCTGGAAATTCGTCAAAGTTTGACGTGTCGTCGATGGAACGCACCTCGACCGGTATGGCGGCTGGTCTTTCCCTGATGTGCTCCCAATCGACACCGCGGAAAAAGGGCGCTAACTTGAGCTCTTCGATGCCTCTTTGTGCCCCTGCGAGACAATCAACGATAAAGATTAGTTTCACGATTAGATTTATTGCCGTGAAAGAGATTTACTTTTATTTTAATGATTCCGAGATAAAATTCCAGAAATTTACCTAATCTTCTATCGGCTTCGCAGCAAAATCTGATAATGGTATCTTTAGCCTCTTCGCTAATGGGAACCTCCGGCGGAAACACTAACGTTTCTCGCCAGTTCATTACTTTTCTATACGTCTCTTGTGGATTCTCACTACAGAATGGTGGATATCCTAAAATAGAGTTATGTTATTATTAATTAGATCTCTAACATTAATTAATTTAAAAAAATTTTATTACATTCATGTTTATCCCTCTTAGGTATTTTGCAATCAATATAATCGTTGCTATAACATTATTTATATAATATATGTAAACTACATTTACATGATATAGTATTATATGGTATAACAAAGAAGTATACTAAAAGAATAACTTTTGAAACAACTAAGAATAATTAATATAAATAGATCGACAATTATGTAGATCATTTCTTAAATAATTTATTAATTACAAATGAATTTAAAAAAGACAATACGAAAGGCATCGTACCTATAAGCATCTCGTACATGATAACTCCCAGGGACCAACAGTCGCAAGCCGGTCCGTAACCTGTTTGCAGAAACACTTCCGGCGCAATGTAGTCTGGAGTGCCTACCGTACTGTAAGCCAGCGCTCTCCTGTTTCTCTTCCAGCTCTCGGCTCTCCTTTTGCTGTCCATCGCACCGCCGCTTCCACTCCCGCATGATGTCACTGTGTGAGAAAAACAGATGAGGCATTAGTTAAATTATAAACCGACATTACGTAAATATTTATCTCCGGCGCATGCGAGAAACGTCGTTACTTACTGAAATCGGAAGGTTTCGCTTGACTCAGGTCTCGGTAGAAATCAGTTCTATGTGATTTCTTCAAACCCGTGCACAGCCCAAAATCAGAAAGTTTTATGTGGCCCCGTGCATCCAGCAACAGGTTGTCTGGCTTGATGTCTCTGCAGAACAGTTAAATTAATATAAACAATTGTTTACTGTACATACATATAACGTATACAAAAATTACAAGTATAAATGCAGATCAAATTGTGTAATTCGAAAGTTCAAAACTCTTGATTACTAGAACGATAAGAATTAAATTTAAAAATCACAAAAAGACCCTCGCAAATATATTTAGAACAGAAAAGACTTTAACAGATTGAAATAAATGACTTGTAATATAATTAAACTTCATTTAATTACTCTATTTAATTATTTCTCTTTCCAAAACGGATCTTGACGAAACCGCGACGAAACTTACCTATGAATAAAACCTAATTTGTGTATGGAGTCGATCGCTAATGCCGTTTCGGAAATATAAAATTGCGTGCACTCCTCGGAAAGCGTGTCCTTCTTCATGAGCAGCGTCATCATGTCACCTGTAATTCATCCCGCACGAGTTATTCGCGATATATCCAGGAGTAGCGCTTCCGTTTTCAGCCGTGTCGCTGAAGACCGATAGCGGGACTTACCGCCGGGCAGAAACTCCATTATTAGATAGAGATTTATAGGATCCTGGAAACTGTAGTACATCTTCACGACCCACTGATGGTCCGCTTCCACGAGAACGTCCCTCTCCGCTCTGACGTGCGCGACTTGCTCCTTCTCGAGCATGTCCGCTTTCCGGAGGATCTTCATCGCGTACACGTGTCCAGTGTCCTTCTTCTGCACGAGTCTCACCTGTTCGTTTTTTTTTCACAGAACAGCGCGCTTTGAGTGAAAATACCGGCAGACTTCCGTGGCGAGCGATTAAAAGCGTTCTCCCGTTCTAATCTCGAACTTTACGAAAGGGATTCCACTTGCTCCGCGAAGCGAGGCGAAACGCTACTTCTTCTGAGAAGTAATGAGAAAATTTCGCTCTCTCTCCTGGACGTGACTACCGCCTAAGAGAGCCTCTCGCGTATTTCTGTTATTATACGTAATTATTACAATCACAAGCAGAAGTCAATTTTCATCTTTAATGTTAAAAATCGCTACATAATTATAAATAATTTATATGTGGCACACATACGATGAGTATGTCATTTAAAATGTCATTTAAACGAAGAAAATATCATTTATAAGATAACATTAAGAATTGACATTCTTCGACAAAATAAAGACGTTCGGTAACATCCGCTTATTTAACACCTATATTTATGAAATCCTGCAGATATATCTATATATTGTAACAAATCGCATTTACAATTAAAATGTCTTCCGTATTTCTCTCAAATTACGTAAACTACTTACGAACTGCGTGGAAAATTACGACAAATTGTACGCCGATTACGACATCGCGACATTTTGTTCTCATTACATCGCAAAAAAAAGCTTCGCTTCACAATTCCTCGTATCAAAAGCCGCAGCGAATCTAGCGCGCAATTAAACCCACATCTAACTATCCTAACTCGCTCGCTCATTAGCCGCGTGTCATCAGCTATCGATCCTCACCTCGCCGAACGCCCCCCTGCCAATGACCTTGAGAGGCTCGAAATCCTCGACGCCAAGCCTGGACCGTTTCAGCCGGAGGAACTCGGTCTCCTTCTGGGCATGCTGCAGCCTCTTCTCCTGCTTCTGCTGCTCCGAGAGGCCCTCATCCTTGAGGGACTCCTCGAGCTTCGCCAGCCTCTGCTTCCGCTCGATGTGCTGCGCTATCAGATTGCTGTAGTAGTTCTCCAGCGTTACCTGCGAAAGGCAAAACGCGATTATTATCATCATATGTACCGAGCTCGTATGATCCTTTACTTCCTGTCGTCGCTCGAGAGCTCGACGTAATGCGATCGATAATGTTTTATCTCGCGCACGACAAAACCACTTCCGCTGGTCGCGCGCGCGGTTACCACGGCGATTATTATGCTCGCTGAGATTAGGTTCGCGCTCGCGGCGTTTCGCGAGACGTTTCGGAGCCAGCGTTATACTTCTCGCCGGAGCAACCGCGTAGAGACGAAGAGAAAATTCTGAAGAGACTGAAAGAAATTCTTAAATTTTCCTTCAGTAAACTGCCACCTTTCTAAATTGAAATTACAACTGTAGATGAAAATTCTACTTTAATTACATTTCCGCTAGTGTAAATATTTGAGATTATAATGCAAATTATATAATTCACGTTTCAAGAAAAGCGGACGTGAAGTAAGTAAAACGAAATGAAATGAACGGTGTAAAAGACGAGGGAAGATTCAGAGCGTTTAATTATCCTGTTCAAACATTTAATAATCTATTGTAATTACATAAATACGAACGTTCGTAAATGTTGTTAATTACGTAATTCACACGATCTCATTTCTGTCTAGCGGAGTGCTAAATTCCAGAGATTTTTTGCAATTTTCTCCGTTTCTAATTTCCCCAACTTTTTCGGGTTTTCACCAGTTCTCCAAACTTGCAAACCCTTTTCATCGTAAAAGTTTACGCAGACACGCTGACACGGGCAACTTTTTTGCAACGGTCAACAATTGTTATTAACGAAATTATCGAGCATTGTCGGCAACGCCGGCAAACGTTGAGTAATCACGTGGTAATTAGCGTTACACAGTAACTATAGTAGGAAGAATTGGCTAACTTTCGGTAAGTTTTTTTTCTCAGGAAAGCATACGTGGTTATTATAAGCAAGGAGCGTTTCAAATTAAGCGGAAATTTTCGCAATTCGATGAGCAATACAACGTGAGCAGTATAACATGATGATTTCCAAGTATTAATTCGCAACCGACATTTTATTTAGGCTTAATACTTTCGGGAAATTAAATTAATAAGGAAGCATTTTTTTAATTATCAATTTTTTTCTAGCATTCAGATATTTATATCTACTAATCGAGATGTGTCTTTTGTGAGATATATATAGATACCTTTTTCTCTCATCAGTCTCATATTTTATGAAATTTACAGAAATAGCATCGTAAATAAAAATTATCGTACATGCCGTTATTTGTAATTTTATTCATTATAATATAGTAAACAGACAGGGAATTGCAAATTTATTACATTATTAACTGTAATTCTGAATATGGCGGCCGGTGGAATTAAATCCAACCAAGCCGCGTCGGTTGGGTATATAGAATATTGCAATGCCCATCTTGTTAAAACGGCGACCATTAATTAGCAACACAGTACGTCGACATTGCCTCTACATATTGCCGGTTAAAATTGTTCCGGTGTTGACCCACATTTCTTGCTCGTGCAAAATGTTCCTGGACATTCAAGGTTCTTTGCCGAGTAAGCGACGACTGAGAACGCGAATATTAAATTATCATATATGATGTAATGATTCTTCTATCGATTTCTACCGTTCTTTTAGCCGATTGGCCGTACGGCGGGTCCGTGATCAGATTAAATTTATTAAGATATGAGAGCAGTGTTATTACATAGTTCAATTACTATATTATGTAACGAGTTTGTGTAACACCAAGTTCCCTCGCATCAAAGTATGAAAGTTGGTAAGAAAATTTAATCGGTTTACGTGCCCTTCCGCATCGGAAACTTTTAAGATACTGACATACGTGTTTACAGTGTTATTTAATAAAAAAAAATTAAAGAATCTGAACAAAATAAAAAATAAATTGATTCAAAGAGATAATAAAATTGCATCTTTACTTAATCTCAAAATAAAGATAACTCAAAAGGTAATATAAGCTTCTAATTCTCAAATTATTAAATGTCTGATGTTTTATTTGTGCAAAATATATCATCACAGAGAAATATCTTCAAAATTAATTAGAAAATACCATCTTAATATAATCGTATCAATGTTTTATGCTGTACTCTGTATATTAAATCATTTATTCCGAATGAATGGACGAATGCAATATAGAGAGCAAAATGGTCGCTATCTTAATGGAATAATCAAGTTGAAACTAAATCCGAACTCACCTTAGCCTTGGTCGCTTTGTCCAACGTGTGGCCGCTAAATCGGATCGTGCTCTCGGTGGCCGCCATCTCCAGCACCCCTGCAACGAATACAAGAAAAGAGGTCATTCAGTGTCATCAGTCTCCAGAGTTAATGTTGCCTAACGCAACTACTCTCAATAAAAGTATCGCTTGAACGAATTAAAAGGCAAACGACACCCTTGCAAAACTGACAGATAATTCGTTAAACGAAGGAAATATCAGCTATTTTTGTATTAATTTTAGCACGACATTGTTAAAAAATAAATGTACCTAGGATATTTTATATTTTCTTTTCGTAAACAGAGAAATGGAAATATACAAAATATTCGTTGTATCTTTAAACCATTTTTAAATTAAAGTTCAAGTTTTAAATTTTACAGGTATATATTTCAGTAGTATAAATACATTAAGTTTTATGTCTTTCTGAAAATTCTGTTATCAGTTTAATTTTAAATTTCTATTTCATAAATTTTTATTTTCTCCTATAAATACATATATTTTGTATTTTAACAAAAATAAACTCTTAAAAAGTATCTTAAGACATTTAATTGTTGTGTCGATTTAGTCTCTTATATTTTACAAAGTAGTTGTGTTGATATTTTGGAACCAGAAAAAAATTGATAAAACTAGAAAGTTTTATCATTATTACCATTATTGGAACATCGGCGTTGAACACATTTAAGACACTCTATCTTCATCGTCACGCTTGAAGAAAAGAGTCTTATATGAAGAATTTACCCTCTATCGCACGCGTTACACAACAATGTTACACTGCCGATGACGTCGCTTGTCTTTTTAGAAACAAGAAAAAATCTGAAGTTACACACCCACAAAAGATGACGGAACATTATAAACGCGCATTATGAGCAAATTGTCCCGACACTATTGTAAGCGTGGACCGCATTTATCTATTCGAAGGCCGACACGTGGAAAAAGTGAAAAATGAAAACGTCCGTCATATAATTATTTGAGCAATTTTTGTGAGTCACCCTCCTCTGCAACATTAATTTTTTTCTGTGAGATGTACTCGTGACGTCAACATTCAATGCAATAGATATTCTGAGCAATTGTCGAGAAGTTATTTATTTTGAATAATTATAAAAATGGTTTTATGTTTCACATTAATATAGTTGTGATTAAAAAAATCTAAACATAACTGTGTAAAGAATTTAACATGAATCTAGGGCAAATTAAATTTGAATCATACTCTGACTATTCTTAAATATTTAAAAAGTTACTTAAATATTAACATATCGTTTCTATATCGGAATTATTTTGAAACTGTTACAATGCAATTACAAAGTATTAATAAAATAATCGTACAATTACGGCTTAAGAAAATATTCCTACTAATATTCCTATTATTAATTGTGATTCTAATTGGACTAAAGCAAGTATTCTTATATTTTTCATTTTCTTTTTAGAAAAAAACTTATTATTAAGCGTTTCAAATATATATTATATGTTTAATTAATTAGTTACTAATTGTAATTATAATTTAATGAAAGCAGAAAATATTCTTACATTTTCCATTTCATTTTTAGTAGAGAAAACTTACTATCGAGCATTTCAAATAAATATTGTATATTGCCTTTCCAAACGTGAGGAAAATTGGTGAAATATGTCTCATTGTGATTCAATTGAATACATCGCGATACACTGTTTCTACGCTAACCCATATTTTCCTTTGACACTTTCTACACTAATCCGTTTTCCTTTGCAATTCAGGATTAAATGGCTGATGACAGGTGCTTAAGGGTGACCCAATTACAACTTGCTACTCCACAACAAAGTCCCTTGCGTAACTCAAAGGGATTTTCAGGATGAAAGATCCTTTGTTAATTTTGCGTTTTATAGCAAGCTGCATAACGTGCAGATAGATTTACAACCACATGTTAAATATTTGAAATAACAACGTCAAACCGCGAAGAGCTTTACAACAGATGTTAATTTGTAATTACGTTGTAACGCTATTATTCTAACTCGCCATATATCGCGGCTTTAAATAATTAAGATTTATAATTGCGTCTAGAACAGTCATTTAAAGTGAAGAGAGAAGTGAATGAGAAAGATACGAAAGTTGTCATATTGCATTATGTACGTAACATTTTACATTTCGATAATCTTATAACGCGATTAATTATATTAGGGGATTCAAAATAAGTTAGAGATTCTTAACGGTTTGACGAGGTTATGTCGGGTTAAAATCGGGACATTAAACAGTTAATTTTTACACTTTTAGACCCAGAAGATTGCGATGTGATAGGGTAAATGAAGTCACTTAGGTATTTTGCATAATAGCCTTAAAGAGTAGCGCGCCACAAAATTTAATTAATTAACTTTTCATCGACTTTAACCCGACATAAACCTGTCAAACTGGCGTTAAACTTTACCTTATTTTGATACCGCACTATGTAGTCTTCTTTTTATATATAATTATAACATTTTTTATGCAGTTGAAAATAAAATAGGCTGTTTTAGTCAAGATATTTATAGAAAATAAATGCTTATAAAATTTGCAAGGAAATCTTTCAAGACAGAACAAGTCCTCGTTGAATACATTTAAAGTGACAACGGAAGCATCATTACGTTATCAGACGCTGACTGACGGAGCGACAAATCTCTCGTCGTCCGGCTTAAAAGAACGGGACATTTCGCAACCGCACGACAAGTGTGTTTACCATAACGCAAATGATGGTTCTTCACGAGGGGGGTTTATTTCGAGGACACCGGGTGGTGTCATCGAATGAATCATTATTACGCAATCATGCGTTACAGGTATCAGAGTGACAATGAGGCGCAAGAAGATCCGTTCTGTTGGGCAACTTGGCGGTGTTTCCTTTTACAAAAGTTGCACGTTATTACGCTTCCGCAATGACAGCACCGCAATGACTCACTTACAGAAATTTTATTCGTATAAATATTTACGACACTAGAAAAATCGCGACTCTCCGTACGTGTCTTAGCTGCCACATCCTGCCTCATCTGTATTACAATCAGGAGATAATTTTAATTAAATTATTTTAATTACATTATTTATTTTAATGAGAGAAACATTGTCGCGCGTAAACTTCGTTACTTTAATGATCGTGGTATACACAGGTTTTGTCGGTGTAATGGCAAACGTATGCGTTAATCTGTAGCGCACCTATTTGTTTCGATACTCAATTTAATAGGATCAACGGTACTTGGCGAGTGGTATTGATCCTGCAACGTTATGAAACAATTAACGTGGACATTAGTTCCACGTGTAAGACCGGAGCGTTATACGACGCACGAAAGCAATTAAAATGTAAAATCGATCGCTAATAATTCATCTATTAGGTACATCTTATTTGTATTCGATTTATGTGCGTAAATATATTAGTGTATTAAAAAAACTGTTCTGTGATTATTTATTCCGTTTCTTCTGTGTTCGCACTTTGGAACTAGAGCAGATTGTTAAAAGATTAAACTGACACAGAATAACGTGGGAAAATTAACGAAAGTTCAACACAATTTCTTTTTCGTGTTTGATACACGAATTCGCCCGCAATGCAGCGGAGAAAGGTTCGATGGCCCGAGCTCCAGCACGGTGGACCTACATACAAGGGTTTCCCCTTGCGGTTTATTTTATGAGCGTTGATTAGACGCGCCTGTCAGGAATATCGCGCTATCGTAACTGCACACTAGACGTTAATTATCTCGGACATCGTATTAATCATCGTTGCGTGATACGCGTTGCTTAACGGAGTTATGACACAATATATTCAACTAAAAGCAGAGCTCATTTGTTTGCCTGGGGTTAATTTGACTCATTTTAAAACGTAATTAAAACGATATAATTCCCTAAAAAAACTCTTGAACACGTATATGGCATGTACGTCAAACAGAATATTTTCCTGAAGCCCACAGAAGGACTGACTAATATCACGTACATGGACATATGACATTTGTCCTTCTACCTTCAAGTCGCAAAGTGATATTGATCGTCCTGGTTCTAAATAGATATGTTCACGTGTTGGAAAGTGCGAAAAAGTATGAGAAAGATTGATCCAGAAAAGGTATCGAGTGATGACATAATTCGTATTGAAAGCTCTTAACTCATTTAAGCTTTTATTTCTAAAAATTGCTACCATTTTCGTTACTTTCTCCGCTCTTACATAAACACCAGGGAATTATTTGCGTCGACAAAAATAAAAAACAAATAATAATTTTAATATTTAATTTCTTAATCGTTACAAAATCCTATCCTTTATTTAGTAGCCGTTCATTATCGACAACAATTACAACTAGAGTAGCAACAAAGATTTTTTCTTAGTACGCAGACAAACTCTAAGTCAGGGCGCACGGTCAGTTGTGTTGATAATATCGTAACACCTTCAGGTTTCATCTCCTCTGCCACAGTTCCCAAGTACAAACTATCTGGATCTGCTGAAAATCAACAAGTACATACGCACGAATCTGTGCACGTTTCAGGAAGGCTCTTCGGGTCGCACGTGGGTGTAATTCACGTTAAGCGACAGGATGGATGTCTATTAATTGCTGCCGCACGAGTAACACGAGTTGTAGAACATGTAAACAAACTCGGTGACGCGTTTTCCCGGAGCACACGTGTACGCGGATCATGCTCATACATCGTGCTCATACGCCACCGTGTATATCAAGACTTAAACACGATCGAGCGATCCTGCCCGATTACGCCACCATGAAATTATCCAATCCTGCCGGGGAACTTTACAAACGTCAACGGGTTATTGCAGACTGAATATCAGATGGTATAATATGAAAACGTTTGACAGATAGCAAAGAGGGAATATTATTAAACGACGCGCGATGCACAGGCAAGCACGCGCTTCACGAAACGACAAATTATCGTATAAACGCGTCTTCTCATGTGTCATCTGTCATGAATTGATACAAATGGCAAATAAAAATGAAACAGTTACGACAGCACCTGAGAGAGTGCGCTATCTCTTCAAGTTTAAATTCAATAAATTTAATTTACTTTATTTTTCTCTAAAAATTAAATAATTCTGCAAATAAAATCTAAAAAGTACAAATAAATAAAAAACGATCACAATTAGAGTAAAATTAAAAAATAGTAGTCCCTTTATCAGACCTTTGTCGAAAACAAGAGAATTCGAGATGTTGAAAATTAATAATTAAAAGGATTCCACCTGAAACACTAATGTAAGTAATGCAGAACATAAATTTCTGGCAAGACGCAGTCCGTTGTTGAGACGTCACGTCGCAGTAACCTTTAGGAAAGCGGCGCGGCGGGTCGCGTGCGAGAGAAAGAATATCATATGTTCTCCAAGCGGAACGCAGGGGAACCGTAAAGCGGGTCTTAAACGGCAGCGAAACGTGGGTGAATCATAGGGACAGTGTTTGACTTGAAGCATCTGCAATGTCGCGCACTTACGTCGGCATTTCAGCCTTGACGCTTATTAAATAATAACGGCGGCCCACCACCGATATTTATGCGGGCGCGTGGCATTTTGCTCGCATCCGGCGCGTACAATCCGATATCTCCTGTCGGATTTACGCAAATAATCACTACCGCGATTGCTGCCGTCACGTTAGCGCGATTAAAGTTGTCCGCACCCGGAGGAATAATTTCGTCGATGGTAGTTCCTTTTTCTTCAAACTGTATAACTCCTACGCGGCGCGGTGGCTCGCGTTATTCCGAAACGGATTCGTTCATCGATCAAATTACGCGTCGCGACGACAAATCACGGAACTTCGCGCAATTTCATTTCGCGACGGTGAAATGATTTTCTTCCTGTCTCCTTTCCCGATTGATATTTCTCCGACTGCGATTTCCGATTTTCCCGATTCGCGTGCGGCGACTCGACGCCACGAAACAACATATACCGTTGAAATTTCTCCGTTTCCGATTTTCCATCTCGCGACTTTCGATCTGAAACTCTGCACTCCGGCATGGTATTTGCCGATTCGTTTCACACGCAACAATCCGTTGGAACGCCATCCGCTGATTGCGTTACGGATTACAATGCCGCGCAGAACCGTCCCTACAGGCCATTAGATCTAGTTTGCCCATTGCAAGTATACAGAGAGCGACGTCATCAGGAAGTCGCGATGAAGATTCGTCGTGAATGATAGTTGAGTACGGTAAAACTTACGTCGAGGTACATCTCATCTCTCCATAAAGAAAATCATCGAATAAAATTGAACAAGCGCTCGTCGCTCGTACTCCAGAAATGCCTAAACTACATATCTTTTATTTTAAAAAGTAAGGAAATTTAAGTTTTCAAGTTAAGGAAAAATATAGTGAAAGGTTTAAAATAAATTTCCTATTAAATTCGTATGACAAACTCCTCACATTTAAAAAAGACAAAACATAAAATATCTAATTTCTCTTCGAAACTCTTCGTCTCATAAAGCGCCCTATAAAATCTGTTTATTTCATTACAATGTACGTATCTTCTGTGTTTTTAATTGTCTTATACGTATGAATTTGTCGAACGTCGCCCATTCAATTTCATTTCCAAGCAAACAATCGTGCCTCTCGAATTTGCTTAAAGTAATCAATTCTGGCCTACATTTCGCTTCGGATCGGCATAGCCCGTTGCGTGCAGCATGACGATTCTCACGCGGTAGTGATTTCACACGGCTCTCTTTCGCGACGGAGGGATACGGAAAATCGATTTCACGGCGCAAAAAGTCGACGGGGCCGATCCTCTCGTCTTTCGCAAAGCGCGCGTGCGGCATATCGCGTGCGCGCTTTACGCGCACGACCAACCTACTTGCTCGGAGTGAGGATAACCGTAAATAACGGTCACTGCACTTTTTGCCGGATCGGCCGGACGGAATCGGTGAGTGCCTGAGTGCGCGAGGAGATCGGCAAGATCGACGGGGATCCCTCGCTTGTCTCTCGCCTATATTTTCAACGATACTCCCGAAAATAGAGATGAGAGAGGCGAACAAGAGCGAGTACATTTAGATAGGAGAAACGAGAGTTTCTAAATATTAACAAGAAATATTTTTGGTTAACGAGATAATGGTCACAGCGTTCAAAAGTTGATGATACAGCATGAAAAATAGGTAAAGATTTTCTCCAATTTAGTTTTAGGTGCAGTTTTATTCTTCTTTATAAGAAAATTTGAAAGACTAAAATCTTTCACAACAATTAATATACTTTCTGCGAATTAAAGAATGCAGTGGTGTAATATTGACTCAATAAAAAACGACTAATGAATCGACGACGACTTATGACGGCAGAATTTAAGCCCGACAAAAGCCGATTAATAGGATTGCTCGATTTTTAATTTTTACTTCCGGATTTCGTAGCAACTCCTAACGATTTCCTATATAAACGTCCTATGCAGAATGGAACTAATGTTTTCGCAATGTGACGTGGTTTGTTCGGACATATTTTAATACGATTATAAAGCAAATAATACTCCGGCAGAAATTGACGTCGTGTAAACATGGCCGAGTGATGGCTTTCATTCTATTGGTTGCCGAGCAGGGCTTCTCTGCCATATTACATAAGACATGGTTCTCGCACGGGTGTTAAGTCCCGCAGCTAGAAATGGAAATGTAACGAATGAAAATGCGGCAAAGTGCATAGAAAATATTTAATTAAATAGCGTACATTAACATGAGAAAAGTCCTTTACTCCTGGAGGTGCATATATACATGAAAGCCTCGTTGTTAAATAAAAAGAATTATACACGAGAAAACGTATAATTGCAATTATAATAGGTGTAATTTGTCTCCTATTTTTATCACCGGAATTATTTGGCAGTATACAATCGCTAACGCGTTCGTATTGACTTCATCGGAAAACTGTCAGACGTTACTGGACGCGCGTTACTTCAAAGTTGCAGCAATTTTAGCCAACCCTGTAGTAGGATTATAGGGGCCATTAGATTATTTTAAATTTTTAAAAATGACAAAAATAATTCGTGCATTTTTCTTTTAAATCGCTTCCGATCAATAGATGTAAACTGTGGTTTAACCGACTAAATATCCCTAAGAACTCTATCAAATTATCGAGGGCACGTGTCGCGGTGTAAAGAAATCGTAGAACTGCAAGCATATTAGTAGCAAGCAATTTTTAAACACAGCACTTTTATTTTTATATGTCCAAGAAATAAATAAAATAAAATAAAATTATAAGTCTATTAGTCTCAAATTTATGATAATATAAACGAATGTATAGTGTAATCAATATTAAGGACATATATTATCTTCACATTTGTTCTCTTGTTAAAAAAAAAACACGCTTCTGCAGTGTAATCTAAGTCAACACATCTCTTTAATATCTGTAAAGAGCTCAGCACTTCCTTTCAACAATCCATTAAATTATCATTACACATTCACGGGATGATAAGTTAGGACGAGGAGACGGAAAATGCGGTCGAGACTGCTCGAAATTGCATTTTGAGTATGATAAGACGAGTAAGAACGAGGCCTAGAGCACATCGAGGTGAAATATCTGCCTACGAGATCCTCGAAGGGAATACTAATTTTGATCATGCACGTAGCCACTCTCGACACCTCACCGTGATAGATACGCTAGGGGAGAAATAAAATAATAGAGGAAGAAAGCAACAGAATGCGTGGATGGCGAATACATAACATGAAACAGTGTCGACGGGACGATAAAACTAATTTTCGACGTGCAACCTCGCGATGCAAAATTATAATTGTAATGTATAATAATAATTCGTATTCCCTTGGAGAAATATTACAAAGAAACGTGCTCTCATAATTTCAAAATGTTGTCAGCGCAATAATAATTTAATAACTTTGTCATTATTCTATTAAAAAAAATATTAATTTAATTCAATTATCAGATGCTAAATATTATTACATCTCTCTCTCCCTAAATAGTAATTTAATTAATTCCATCCATTTTTATATCTTTTCAATAAATATCTGATTTTTTTATTATATTTGTTCTATTAATTCTTTTGGCGTACCAATCTATTGACAGCAATAGATTAAATCCTTAAATGCATAGATTAAATGTTTAAAATATCATATTAATTAAATTAAAAAAATTGATATATTCGTTTTATTTCACATTATTTATATATTAATTTAACTTTAACAGTATAAAGATTTTGCAGAAAATATTTGATAAAACATTTCAGATATTAGGTTTATTAACAGTCGTTCCTAATTTACATTTCAATGATGTAGCTCATACACATGCATATCTTTCATCATTAGTATTCTCTACTAATTCTAAAACTCGATAACAATAAGTAGTATCGCAAGATTGTGGCATCTCTCATCGGTCCCTGCTTCGAGAGTGCCGAATTCTTCGACAATGGAGAGAAACTTTGGTTATTACGCGACTAAATCGAGGGTGTATGTGTGTGTATATGTGTGCGTGATGCGTCTCACGCGAGCGGGAAGTACTTCGGGGTAAGTTAAAGTTTAATTTGTCGAGCGTATATACGACCGCGAAGAGAGGCCTGAACGAGGAGAGGCGCGCAGAAGTGACATATAGGGTGACGACGCAACGCGGGTTCGCTCCGAGGAACAATGAATAACACAACGAGAAGAAAGGAATGGAAAAAGGAGAAAGAGAAAGGCGGACGAGGAAAGCATCAATGCGTGTAATCGCGCGACTCTCTTTTCTCATTTCCTATTATTTTTTTTTGTAGTCCCGTTTTAACCCTGCCATTCGCGGTAGACCTCTCGCCGCTAAATCGCGGCATCCGATAAGAACTGTTGTGGGAATCGTCGGTCACGACCGGAAATGATTTGCAAGACGATCGAAGATCTTATTTTAAAGCTTGCGGAATTTTTTCGGAATCGCGAAATCGAAGCAGCAACCAACTCGAATTGCGATCTGCGATCTGATTTTTAGATACGCGCTTTGAAAAATGGAAATAAGAAATCAATTTTCTTCAACGAAATGTATTAGCTGTTTATAAAAAACTATATTAATGAGAAAAAATGCATAGGTTAGTACACAAAAAAAGACAGAGATCTAGTTTCATATTAAAAGTAAATATAAATTTATAATATCTATATGAAAAGTAAAAGTATGTACCTAGTACCTATATATCTTGTTGAAACTATAAAATATATATACTTATATCTTATAATTAAATAAAATGTTATTCGCTCGAAAAAATTGGAAATCAATTTTAATTAATAGAGTTATATAAGATGTGTATCTCACAGCATGCATTTTTCACTAAATTATCATGAAAAGCGAAAGATATTTATCAAGGTGTACTTCGTGAGATTCTTATTAAGAACTGCACGCGTTGTTCACACAATGCTTTTTGTCTGCCATTACCGCTACCATTTGTCTGCCGTTTTTATAAATGGCACGACTAGTATAGAGAACTACTAAAATGAACAATACAGTCCGTGGAGCTCTGCTGAGAACTGCGGATACTCGAGAAGTGCGGCAAGAATATTTCTCCATGGTCATTCATGAAGATGATATATATTCGAAAACACGACAATGATCTAATCGCTATCAATAGTCGACGTAGGAATTTGTGTTCCGCACTTCGAGGAAGTTCGCGCAAAAATTGACATAAATGCACTCCGGTAAATATCGCGAGGAAACATTTTGTTAAAAAGACGTAATTCCATTGCTAAATAGATAAAAATATCTACTGTTTCTATATACGAATTTCCATTTATTTTAGATTTAAGTTACACGCTTTAAATTTTTGTACAATTTAATTTTAATATAAATAACGTGTCTAACATTAATAATGCAGAGAGGATTTTAAAATTGATGAGCATTAATTAAAATGGTGTTTTTGGAAAAATATTTACTATTCTATCAGAGGCGTTCGCGAAAATATATCGCAAGTCACAGTCCTGTTGGGCTTCCATTTATTTTATTTGCGGCCAACGAGAGAAGCCGGCTTAATTAGTTCGCAGGCACGCAAGTCTATGTTTATCGCGGCTCTTGACGAGCGTTTAGACTGCGTGGTACTATTTGTATAGGCTGCGCTAGAATGTCCAAATAGCTTTCTTCTAGAATAGAGCCTGGCTTTTAACTGGACAATGTATACCGTTAAATAACTCTTAATGCGAGCATATGGTTGTTTTTTAACGTTAAAGACAAAATTGCACGAGCAATCGAACCATAATGAGCGAATTAAATGAAAAATAAGTAAATATATCTATTTCTACGAGCAAGTTTTTTTTTTTTTTCAAGAAACAAATTTTTGTCCATAGAAAGATTACAAATTAAACAAAATTTTTTAGTTGAATTGTTGAGTCAGCTAATCGTTTCATCATAATTAAATACACAGTGTGGACGTAAGTATGTAACATCGTGCAACATCTATTATACGTTGATTCCGCTAAATCGAAGCGCAACAGAAAAAAAAGAAACAGCCGGGCGAAACTGCTGACACACGGCTATTGCCCGAAATGTCAGATACTATATTTTCGCGTTTTAACACGTACGTGCGAATTCCGCGGCCGTCTATTTCCGTTGAGTATTCCCTCGCAGAAGCAGATAATATGAACATCGCCGATGCTTGCAAATCCAC
This sequence comes from Temnothorax longispinosus, assembly GCF_030848805.1. Lineage (NCBI taxonomy): Eukaryota > Metazoa > Arthropoda > Insecta > Hymenoptera > Formicidae > Temnothorax > Temnothorax longispinosus. Next base: position 3,352,818 of record NC_092366.1, read on the forward strand.
GAGTGAGGTGAGAGAAAAACAGAAACGCGAAGTGCGTGTGGAATAAGAGAGAAGAATAAAAAGGCGGGATCTCGTCAGATCTCTCGCGAGCTACGATAAATATCGTTCGCGCTTTCGCTTTGAGCAGGCAAAAACGTGCTCGCGTGCGAAATATGAGCGAGTGTGCGTGTATAGCAAAAACATATATTCCTTCCGCTACGCCGTATGGCGTCTCGGTCAATCGGCAATAAAACGCAAATCGATCACGAGGAAACATTACTGCTTTCTTCCGGATCGATTACACGCAGAAATAAAATGCAATAAGATAAGTGACATTAAATAAGTAATTTAATTCGAAAGTGGCTAGCGAAATAATCTTAATACTATAAATGCCGATCGCGCGTCGATAGGAATTGGATTTATATTTTCCATACAAGTGATTCAAGATAATATTTTACTGGGATTCACCTGATTGTGGGATCTAATTAAAAAATAAGTTCAGTTATAAAGAGACAGAAATCTAATCTTCGTGATTATGACTTACGAGAAAAGCAATAACAGTTGCATAATTATAAAAATTAATTCATTGTTCCTAACTACAAATATAAGGCGTGGAATTTACCTACATATACAAGCGCGTTGAATTATTCAGAAGATAACATTTTATTTAATTCAATAATTATTTCTGATAAATATTTTCTAAATGTATAAGTATCAACAAATATATTTTTAAACAAAAAAAGTATATATAATTAAATTTTATATTTTCATATTTCCTTAATAACTTCCTTAATAAATGTTCAGATGATTTTATCGACTCTTTTCCGCGAACAGCTTTTAATAGACGACATGTTCAACGTTTACGTGACTTGTGATATAGTTTAACGGGCGTATTCCATTAATTAAATAATTTCATTAAAAACTTAATTGTTTAATAGGAAGCATTATATATGTACGTTCGCCACGTGAGCGCGTATGTCTTGCACGCGTGCCCGTGCATGATAAACGTATAGCCACGTGCGAGACGATATATTCCACGGCAACCGGTAATTGGATCTAGCCTAGTATCTCCCTCTCTCTCTCTCTCTCTCTCTCTCTCTCTCTCTCGACCGGTGAAGCATGCGAAAATAGACGCTGGCCGACGACGACGACGGCGATGTGTCGCTAATCATGGATACATCTAACGACGACGCAAGAAGTCGAGAACGACGTCGCGACGCGCAGCTTCGTATTAATCAATTGAATATTAATTAATTTCGTTACTTTCATGATCAAAGCAAAAGCAATTTATTAAGTTGGCATGCACACCGCGCAGAAAGTGTGATACCTATACATAAAAGAAACGTGCCTTTTAAAAAAAGATTTTTGCTATATAATTTTCTGGGATAATTAAAGTTGTTATGTAACAAAGGCACGTAAACGAAGGAATATTGTATTAAAATTATTTTTCGTAAGATTCATCTCTTCAGCGCCGGAAAGCGTGGATATCTTTTTAGTTGTGATGAAATAGACATAGCATTTTTTTTTTAAATAAAGTATTCGATAATTTTATTTAATATTTATTCAGCCATCTCTTTGTACTAACTTTCAATATTAAATATTTTGGTGATTAAACTTTAGATTAGATTTCTTTTAAAGCAAAGTCCAGTTAAAGTCTGCTGGAGATGATAAGAGTTTTTTTTAATCATTTTATATCATGTCATTAAAACGTAATAAAAATTATGAAGAAAAATAACTGGTAACGATAAGAGAAAATAAAAGGACTGAAAATCAGGCGACCGGAAATGGAATATATGATAATATATCAAATATGACGTCAATCGAAGATATTAATCATCAGATGCGCTAACAGGTTATATCGATCAACGTTCAAGCGCAAACCGTCTGGACGTTGGCGAAATTTGTTTGTCACATTCCTGCCCGTCATCTTAATTGATATCGCAGACGCAACGCGGGATGTTGAATGCAGAAAATTGGAGTTCAACCAACTTCTCCGCGAGAGAAGATAGCGCAGTCTGTAGTCTACAGCCCGTGGCCTGTAATCCGCCGTAGTATAGGCGACCGGAAGTGTGTCGTCCCGCAATTGCGTCTGCGATCCGCGGTACAAGCGGTAGATGCACCTTGAATGGAACGCGAGGATGACGCTCGTTGAACTTCGGCTAGAAATCGTGTGAAAGTGAAAACTCAGCTCAATTACGCATCGAGTTCCACGGTTCCTTATGAGAGACGGTACAGATAGTTGAGAAAGAGGAAGAAGGAACGGGCGGGCGGCAAATGCAAATGTTAGAATTATCGAGGAGAAAGGAGAGAGACAGAAAGAGCGAAAGGCCTGCATCGAATTACATGCAGTGGAAATAGATGAATGCGTTGCAGGCTCGAAACTCTTGCTTTGCACCTTTTGCGCTGTATTTTCAGCCCGCGTCTCGCGTTATGCATGAAACTCTCGCCTGATATCGACACGTCACGTGCAATCTTCATGCATGAGAAAAATTTGAAATAAAAACCGTCACGTAATTTAATGTTAAATAAAGATAAATATACGAGTAGCAATTCTGCAGGTTCCAACTTCGTTTAGCTAAAAAATTTCACGCAAAGCTGAAAATATATATTTATTTTTTTATACTCAATATATTTTATATTTAAATAATATTCACGTATATTTAACTTTTAATAAACTTCAAAGAAATAAGAATTATAATCATATAAGAAAACAAAACCAGAAATTGCAAGGTAAATCGAATCATGTTTAAACAGTATCTTTACACAATAATTATAAAATATTTTACTTCTCATATTGTAATTACGATAATGAGTTTAAGACACTATTTAGCAGCAAATTGGAAATTATTGTAATTAAAATTGCCAACTTACATAGAAAATTAAAAATCGAACGAAATGATATTTTAAACTCTTCGATGCAAGCCGCTTTTAATTGTATAATTGTTAATTGTTTCTTATATGTCATCAGGAATGTTCATCATACTGAAGACGAGATACATATATAGCGACGAGGCCTTATCCAATCGGCTGAGAAAAGGTGATGGGCATCGAGATACACCGCGAGAGCAAGACGGCGCGCGTAATTGCACGCAGAGATATTACTGTTGCACCACTGTATCTCGATGCCAGGAGCGACGTAACAGAGGTGAGCATGATAGTGTCCCAATGATTAATGCTCGCCTGAATTAGAATCAAGCGCGCGCGAGTTTTCGTTTCGACATTAGAAGCCACGCGAACAAGGTGCACCTCGCACAATCATTTGACGAGACATGATTTACAATCGCAAATAAAAGATTTGACAAACGAGATACGGTTTCCCGACGAAGATCAGTCGAGAATGAATAGCGTGAGTTAATGATTACAAAAGACAAAAATAAATACAATCGAGCTTTTCAGTATAAAGTCCTCAATCGTCTACGAGTAGGTAATCAATCGAAACAAACTGTCAATTAATTTTATGAGCACACGTTAGTTCAATTGTAATTTAAATGTTAGTTTACCAACCACTTTATAATAAAAGTACGAATAAGATTGCAGGAAAAAGATAACAATTAATCGAAATTTCGCTCGAGAATTTTTACTTAATATTGAAATTTTCTCTAGTTAAAAAGAAGCATGCGGCAACTTCCGGATCATGCATCTGTATTTATGCAAATAATCTATCCCTGGTATGCATTATTCACCTTATCTGAAAGTTAAAATACAGTATAATGAAATGACAAATGTAGCAATTCAATTATTCCAGATTAAAATGATAATCGGATTTCTCATATCGCTTCTCCGCAGTATAATACGGAATTTAAAGAATTACTTAATGAGATTAATTTCGTGTCTTCCGTATGAACGGAATGAGTGAAATGACAAATGTACCTGTCAAAAATCAAAAAGCCATTCTTATGTCAAATAACGCTTCGACGTTTCTCGTCGTTCTTAGCAGATAATACAATAGAAAAGCCAATGGCAAACTCGTCAGGTGATGTTAATGCAACGCTTGAATGCATTTGCACACAAATGCGTGGAAGTATTTTTACGCAAATACATTTTGCTTAGCGTCGCGTAACGAGTTTATTTTGCATCGCGCGTTGGAAGATGAGACGGCGGCATAATAAATTTATGAATGAAAAGATATTTTTGGTTCGCAGCCGCCGGGTCTAGCGATTTTCTACGAGGATAATAATCCATAAAGCTATAGAGATACACTTGAGAAGCTCTCCCGGCTACAAGTTTTTTACTGCCACGATATCAATATTATCAACGTAAATCGAAAAGTGAGAAAAATTGTCTTGCACCTCATGCTGAAAATATTTTGATATATTTACCCAAAGGATTAATTTCTTCATTTGAGACAGAGATATAACTAAAATATTTAAAAAATAAAATTCTTCCCGATATTAAAATTTTTATTTAACTTACGAGAACGTAATTTGATTCTTAATTATGTAACAAAATTTAATATTAAAAATTAAATTATGAATTATGTATAATATTATAGACACGGCTTGTAGTTAATTAAACTTTACAGAAAAATTTAATACAGTAGAAGTCTCTTCCCGTGCTTCATTATTTACCGTTTTTTCACTTGCCCATTAAAATTTACATCTGAGTAAACCATTTACTTGATTTATTCAATTTATATTACGCTTCTTTCAAATTGTAATCTGTATTCCTGTCACATGTACGGATGTAACAATAATGGATGAAGCAATATTAAATGAGTCTTGCAACGAGGAAATGCCATCGGCCGGCTGATTGAAAATGCATTTCTCGGAATTATGGCAATCATGTCGTCCGATCTCACGGTAGTGTAATAAATCTTTACGAGAAAATTCTCCTGGTGCATATTGCAGTGTATCGATCATACGATGCGGCGCACCTGTTCGCGCGCGCGATACCGCTGCATTTCGCGACAACAACGACGACGACGACGACGTGAATCATCAACGACGACTGTAGGCGTCAATGCCATTATCTTTATCGCCGCGTTTAGAGAGATTAGTCCCGTTCGATGGCTGAACAAATAACGATGCGATGTCGCTCGTCGCTCGAATGCGTTAGCCTGATGGGAAACGAGCAAAGTGCATATTTAATACGGATTTTAAGTGGTCGGCTTGACCACCGACCATTGTTTGAGTCTAAAATTGCATTTAAGCGTATAGTATTCTCGACCACGCGATTAAATCATCGGATATAAAATGTTAATTGCGCTTAGCGTTTAGCGGGTATTTATGCAAGATGCAGTTGTCTGCTTGAGAGAGAGATTACTCTCCATGTAACTTTAATATCTAAATTAGGCATTCTACAAAATTACATTACCGATAAGAGCAGAAGCTCATCCCTGATGATGTAATCAGATTCTACCTCTTTGTTAATGAAGATAATAAAGATTAATCTTACATTTAATTACCGAAAGTTATACAGTTAAGCTTGCAGAAGATTGCTCAAGTAATGGAAAGTTATATTTCTATCTATTTTATTTCGCATGATACGATCTCTACTGAAAAATTGTTTGGTCAACTTAAATAATTAAAAGTGTAATATTTAATTAAAAATTAGAAAATTGCGTTAAGAATCGAGTTCAGATTGCCGCGTGAGACACGAGAGATTTCTATCCAAGAATAAAAATTTGGGCCAATAACGGATTTCATTAATCTCCCTCAAATTCTCGTTAACGATGGTTGCATTCGATTTTTAGTGCCTCGTTAAAACCATCACGCGATTCCAACAATCGTCAGTACTAACGGACGTTGATGAAACGGCCGTTATCTGCTTGAGGGAACTTGATGAATCCCGGCCATAAGTCTTGCAAAATGCTCATATGGTCTACGAAATGACGAGAAATATCATTTATGTCAAAGTTAACTGTAAGGCGTTGAAAGTAGTCATTCTGTACAGTATATTGCAAGATATAGATCTCTTTTAGTTTGTAAAGTATTCATAATTGATAACTTATAGAAGTTATAGAATATTCAATTCAATCGCGCAGACGCATGCGATCTTAATTAATATCTCATTAATTCTTGAGAAATCGCAAAAAGTTAGAGAATTAATTTTTCAATTCAACTTAACTCGCTTTATTTCTATTATCAGACACCCTGTATAATATTTTAACTTTTATATTGTCTAAAACAGATACCTACATCAATAATTTCATTTTAGAATTATAATTTGCAGTACAGCTATCTCGAACACTTAATGTTAGACGTTAAAAAGATTAGCTCAAAATTACTCAAGTCTCTTTTGAGATACGCGAATAAAATATTCGACAAGTTCGTAATAAAAGCGCCAAGCTGGCGGGTTCCTCGATAATTGCGAGAGACCTCATCAGCGAAAGTAAGACAAATTCCAGCGGCAAGATCATCGCCGTCGGCGTCGCCGCAAGCTGAGAATAATGCGATCTGTCCGAATGAGTGCCGCGTTCCCGTTCGCGTTCGGCAGTTCTTCAATATCGTTCATCTTGTAAAGTGGAAGAGGGAGACCGACGCGATTTCGCGTCGCGTACGAGCTTTTACCGCATTTCTGATCTATTGTTTCGTTTCCGTCGCTCGTCGTTCTTGCTCGAGTTGTCAATCTTGGTCCGAGAATAAAAGACATCGAATAATACCGGTGCATTTTCGAGTAGCAAAGATATAGTAACGTGATTCCGCGGATATCGTTATATGTGACGGTGAGAGGATAATAAAATGCCATGATGTAAAATATTGCAAAAGATCGCGATCGCCATGAGGTTTTATGATTACTTTACGTCGCAACACACGTATCTAGGTTAATTAATGTCTATTGTTAAAATATCTTCGCGCTAAAGGCGAATCAGCGGCGCACTTAATCGGCGTTTCGTATCCGCCGTTACGTTCGTTACGCAACTGGCATGTTACACGTGATTATCGTTATTATCGCCGACATTATAATCCGCGATTACAATTAATAGAGTTATCAACTTGACTGCTAACGAGGCGAACTGCTTTAACGCGCGGCTGCTCTAACGCGCTTAATCCCGCTCGCGAGATACCAGAGCTCGAGCGCATTAATTAGCTTTCCGTCCTCTTACGCCGATAAATCGAACTCGCGCTGTTTGCCGGGAGACGGAACATTCCTTTTGTTTTTTGCCAACGCGCGCGACCGGCCCCCAGTTTTCACTTTCCCCTCGACTTTTAGCCTCGATATGGAGGACGAGGAGACGAGAGGCGAGATGGCCATTATAATGGACGTTTATCGTTAAAAGCGATTTCCATTAACTGCACAGCTCGAAGCGGCGACCGACCGGAGCGGCCAACCCGTTGGGAAAAGTGAGCGTCTATTGAAAACTTTCGTTCGCTTTTGCATGTTTTTTGCGCAAATCTCGTCGCTCATACCAATGACGGCTATCAAATATGTCCTTTCAAATATTCTCTCTTTCGGTATTTTAGATAAAAATGTGATAAAACGCAAGTGATCATAAATAATGTGTACTTTGTAAATTCTTCTTGTGTTTTCAAGGGAAACACATTGGGTAATATTGTTGATATAAGTTTGGAAAAAATATAAATAGCGCACATTTTGTAGGAAAAAATCTTGGAAATTTTAACTGGAGAAATATTTCGAATTTAGATACTCTCTGTTTAATTTTTCTTGATTATAATATTCAATTTTAAATATTATTCGAAGAATTTTTAATTGTATCTTACAATTAATAAAGAATCACAATTATAATTTTTTAAATTTTACGTTGCAATATTAATTATATTAAATCATAATTGTTTTGACTGTAATTATAAGTTTATTATTTTATTTATTAATTTTGTATAATAAAAAATTTATTTAATTTGTAAAATTTCTCTCCTACATTTTTGTTTCGGAATATTCAGATATTTAATGACTTTATTAACTACTTTACTAATTAATTTACAATGCGCTTAAAATTCATAAATAAAGAATAAAATATAAAACATCATAATAATGAAATAATAAAATTGAAGATAAGTGTGCCTCAATAAATACATTATAAATATTTAATGGCAACGACAGTTTGATCAATTTTATAAGGATAGCAATCATGAATATACAATTGTACAATCTCAATATTTATATAATCATCACGTGATTGTGAATATGTGTAATATATACCTCTCTTCGTAAGTCACCACTCTGTTATTAAAATTAACCATTAGTATTGTTCTATTTCCATAATTTTATTATTCATATATGAGAATGCAACAAACAATAAACTTCAGGACTCAATATATAAAATATGCAATATCTCGTAATAAACCGTCATGCAAAATGTCAAAAATCCATTCGCAGGTTTTACCGCGGGTCCATCTCGGAAAAACATTCGCGAATGCCAGATTCAATGCGGAGTATGACGTAAAACGGAATAAAAGTTGACTTACGTAACGGTATGTATACTCGTCGGATTACTTTTCTCTAGCAAGAAAGCCGAAGGTCACGATCGATCTTCAAGCCCTGTTCGGATCGGAATAGGTCTTGGCATTCGCTCTTGTTTGACTTTCTCACGGATCGCAGGATCCGCGTTCGAGATATCGCGAGAGAAGATGGATGGAAAGTGCGAGAGATGGAAGATGAGGTAAAGGCGAATCTGCACGGTTCACTTTTGATGATGATTTCGAGTGAAATATTCAAAGCGTCCAAGAAGTGAACATATGTTTCTGTAAAAATAATCATCCGTGTTAAAAAAAAAATAAAAGTTCAAAATATACTTGACTTTCGTTTTCGATAAATATTAAGCATGATATATCCGAAATAGAACACATAAACGTTTCAATCTGAAGTATTTGCATGAATGTTAAATCAAGAATGACATGGAATGATTTATATTTATAATTAGATTATGCTATTGGATTATTTTTTGGTAAATTCTAAAAACAAATTTCATAGATAATTGTAGTGACATCTATCAATCAAAACTCATCCAACATTTTTTGGAAGAATACAATTTTTATTCCTATTTTTTAAATCTTTTAATTTAAGAAATTTATATTCACTGCCCGTATATATGGTAGGTATTTAACATATTTCACATTTTTATGATTAGCTCTCCTCTTAAAATTCAATTTGATATAATCTTTATTTATTACTCATGAGAAATACAAAATCTAAAATCTCACTGAAAACAAATTAAAATCGTTATTAAACAAAAATTGACTAAACCGAGAACTTTGTTTCTCATTTTGTTCTTTCGAAAAATTCAAACATTTCGAAACTGCACTTGATTGTAACACTGTTTGATTAAGTTCTTGATACTGTTTCAACCTGTATAGAAACTCGGATTTGCCATTGGCATTTAATCAGGAAGTCCATTCACGGTCGTAATCGAGAGTGAATCGTGTATATTCGCCTTGAGAATTCGCGAAAGAGATGTTCTTGCTCGCTTGGTGGTCTCTTATTCGTGAGCGATTTCTCATCCTTCGCAGGAGATGTTGGTGCACGGCATTCTTCGCGGAAAGATTTTACAACCGACATCTTACCTAACTACCTCCAAACAGGGCTGTTCGATCCGAACGAAACGCGTTTTAGTTTGCGAAAAAAAAGCATCACAAAGCATCGAAAAATTATATAGAAAGAATTAAAAACAGTGAAACCAGATCACTAAATTTGAATTTTTTTATAACGTATATATTAACTAACAATAAGATTTAATTATTTTTTAAAACTAGAATTTTTTATAAATTGTAAAATAAAAATGTTATTTAATTAACCTTAATTTAGCAATTGAAAACTAGCTATTCCTCATATTTCAGATTTGTATATCTTTTCTTCCAAGATTTTCATAAAAAAATATTAGCACGACAAATAATATCGAATGATATAGTGTTTATAAATCTATCATATTAAGCGATGGGAAAGTTCCACTGTTTTCTCTATTGCGCGTCTGATAATTATTGATTGTTCTCATATCACAAAGCGTGATAGATGTTGAGTCAGTTGAGCGATCGTGGCGTTTTCAGTTTGATCAGCGAGGTGCTATCGATTCCACGTTAGCCAATGAATAATTTCTCGCCTTTAATTTCTACGGCAGGTCGACGACCCGAGTGCATCCGGCATTCGTCGCGAATCAAGTTACAAGTTAGATTACGGAAACCATTTGTATATCGATAGTGTACGAAACATATTACATGTTCTATGGTTTCGCGATATATCGAACGGCGGTGTGGTGACTTTTGATCTCGAGCGCGCGAAATAATTGAAAAAGTTTCTTGGACGCTAATAAAATCGATAGGTGCAGCAAGCGGAGGCAAAGCGTTCTATTCGATAAATGGCCTTTGTCTTTTGTGGAAACTAGGACTATGATAGAGTTTCTAATATCGAGAGCTTTTGGCCGAGCTCCAAAAGCTGCGGACAAACGGGATAGGTGTCGACGTTTCGATAGCCGTTTCGATAAGACGATTCACAGTTTGGAACAATAACTGAAAACTATTTTTAACTGCACTGTTATTAAAATTGTGATTGTCATTGTATCTAAATTAAAAATTAAAATAAATGATCATCGCGCTGTAAAAATACGACTTGAATTGATAAAATTGTGTAAATAGATGTATATAAATAGTTCAATTTGTAATACACCAGTCACGAAATTCCGCCAGCAATAACCTGTCTTCGCTCATTTTATCGTCGACGATATAATTTATGCTTTGAGAAACTGCAGAAGAAAAAAGGAGCGAAGTACATCGTCGGCAGGATGTTAATTGTGGACCAAAATTCTTACTGGATGGATGTTTGCAGTGTGGCGTACATACGAGCTTCAAATATCACGAATTCCTACCACATCACTCTGTTTAACGCGAGGTTTAACGTTTATACATTTCTTTTTTTCACGACAATTATATTATCATAACTCGATATTGTTAAATAACCGGAGTTCGTCCGTAAAAAGAAATGCGAAGTTCATTCTAGAAAACAAAATGTATTTTTCTCTACAGCGGACAATTTTATGTATAATAAGGAACTAACAACCGGCAAACAAGAAATGAGTATAAAGAACAAATGAGTTTATAACTTTAACGAAGATTTTTTACCGCGCCAAAATTGGACTTTAATGAAAACGTTGCAGCGTCATAATTACAAAGCAGTTTTCTGTGAACTCGCAACACATACTCTTAATTTATTTTTTAATGCTCTGTCATCCCTTCTGAGTAATATATTGATTCTCTCTCTCTCTTTAAAAAATCTGAATGTACGTATGTAAGAAACTTACTTTATATATTTGCAATAATAACAAAATAATATAATAGATATAAGTGTAGATATTAAAAAAATAACAAAATATATACACATATAGTAAAGAATAATATTTAAGATATAGAACACAAGATTCTCTAAAAATGGGTCATAACGTAACTTTCTCGAAGTTCTTAGAGAAAAGAACGACTTACTCGCGCAATCGTGATCGATGGCCCGTTACATAACGTTCAATTTGACGGAACAGCTTTTGACATCGTATCCCGCCGTGTCAACGTCAAAATAGAAGCTAACTGTTTGTTTGGATTTTGTAATATCCTAGTACGCGCACTCAACATAAGGTGTCGAGAATACCATATTAAAGTGAACTGTTGTGTAACGTTTGCTTATACTTGAAAAGACAGACTTTAATTTTGATTTGCGCAACATGCGCCACGAAATAAGTGAAACTTTACGAGCGTTTAATGAAGGCAGTTACGCACACGTGATGCATATATACATAACATATGATACTTTTAAATTTCTGTGCGTCATATCCCAAAAATAAAAGTTCAAAAAAAATATATAAGGAAGTTTTATTTGAATAGAAGCAAATTAACGGCTTTGTTATGATTAAGAATGTCATTTGTTTTAATACCATAAATGTGATAGAACGATAGGAGAGGTATGATATAATAAGAGGTTAAAGAATATATAATCTACATGAAGATTAATAGGCCGGCACGCAAGTGGAAGCTATTAACAAATAGATCAAAGCGATATCTATTCGGAAACTTTCTCGCAGCTCGCGCATCGAACCAATTTGTACGTGAGGTCAGTGTATTTTTAGACGGAATCGTTTCGGGGAACAGTCGTATCGAACTCGGTGATGTCCGACTAACGATCAGTCGTTCGCGCTTTTACGCCCATTGCGTGTAAATCAATGAAGAACCTGTTTACATGCTTTTTACATGTTTCTGAGGCGCAAGTCTGCGGTGTTGAAGCAACTACATTCCATACTATTCTTCTTCCGACAAATAAAGATCAACGAAAGAAAGTCGAGCAAACAGAAATAAAAGTTATAAAGATAGCAATCTAATTTAATATTATTCAATGTAAAAAACTCGATAATAAATGAAACACTAATTAAATCATGTATATATTCCTTTTCTATACTGTATTCATAGATTATCGTTGATCTAATTTCCTGTCTCTGGCTCTTTTATCATGTTTTTGTCGAATATCAATCTCTTTGTCAAATAAAAAAAGTACATTCTCAACTGTCGTAAGAAAAGTACAAGCATGCGTAGAGTTTAATAAAGGAAGTTGGTTCTAAATCATTTTCTCCGGTCATATTTTCTTTTCTTCTCAATAATGATGAAATTCCTCGGATAAATAACTTCGACGCGGAATGATCACTGCGCTTTGCCAAGAAATTTACGAGCATCGGGGGACAAGGTTCCATTTCTATCTGCGATGAACACGCCGGTCAATTTGTAGCTTTTGGGCCACTCGCCTTAAAACTCACGGTATTTCCATTAAACGAAGTTATTCCCATCGAGAAATTGCATTGCGCGCTGTTGGCGCACGAACTTCAATACCGACCGTCTTGGAAAATATTTTCACGGAGATCATCGCGCGGTAGAATTTCGCGATATATAGAAATAGCCTAGTGATCGAAAATTCCCATCTTATTCGCATTAGAACTTCTTTTTTTTTAATATCTGAGAACACAACATATCAATTTGTACTGGCTCTCTATTCCAAAATAATCTCTGACGATCTTTACGATCTATATATTTCGGTTATATACGCATGCTAATATTTTACGAAACGTTTATTTGATTTATTGGTCCATCATTTTCATGTGATACTTTATGTATGAGGCATTTATATATACTTTGAGACCGAAGATCAAGTCCATAATTTGTATGATCCACTCTAAGTATGCAAGACCTGATCCAAAGTAAATCTTGAAATTATAGGCTTGATTCGCTCTAATTCTCTCAAAACGCTTTATATTCAATCTGTCAGACTCAAAATTATACGTGCAAAAAAAGGCTATGAATATTTTATCGTTGAAGTAATGGAGCTCTACACTGTGAAAAAATTAATAGCTCTATAGAAAATCAATAAGATTATTCTTTCTAATAAAAAACAGAGCAAATTTAAGAATTATCTTGCTCTGCATTGTTTTATATATTATTTACATAATACAGATTAATGAAATTATTTTTTGAAGGATAGAATATTCCAATATTTCCGTTTTCGACATAAATAATATAATTGTTACGTCCAACTGTCAGCTTTCCGATAAATATCATGAATTATAATTTTGTATATGCAAGGAAAATTGATCCCCCCCTTCTATAACGCTGCATCCTATCTCTCTCATCCCTGTCACACGTTTACATTCTTCGCGCCCCTTTCGTACGATGGTAGTATCCAGGAATGAAGCCTGTCAGGGGGAACCGTTGTTCTAGACAATCTAGACATCCGTCTATGCACGCACACCGAAAAAGCCGATCTACTCCCGGCGAAAATGGAAGTAGCACCCACGCCACGTTACTTGCAGGCGAGTAGCCCGACAGCGGCGTTATCGATATCCCTGTCTTTTATACCGTCACGACGACATCTCCCCGATAGCGATATCGCTACACGGTAACTTCCGGCAGGAAGACAGGCACAATTCTGTATTTGGGTCAAACGTAACCTGCGTGCGTGGAGAAAAACATCGGAGCGCTCGTACGGGAGATGGGATTCGAGCAGATCCCCTGCCGTCATTCTCCCTTTTTTCGGGATCAGAATTGTTATTTAGGTCGAGATACTTGGGGGAATGTGTATCGAGGGTGCGGGAGAAAAATTCCTATCGAATGTAAAAAAAAAATCCGGATCAGTATTTGCAATGATTTGAAGATGTATTATTAATAAAGGATAGATTAAAGAAATTGGAGTAAATCCTGTTTGTTGGTTTTTATAGATATTTAATTTGTTACTGGTTTATTTGTTTCTTACGGAAAAATAATATTTTTTTCAATACTTAACTTTAAGATTCGAAATAAAGAGCTTACATTTTTTATATAATACAAAATAATACGAATAAATTCAAAAAATAAATTCAAAAAAATTGTTTCAAATAATAATTGAATATATATAATATCCTATAAATGCCAAAGTAGATATATCAATGATTGCAAAGATGATCGCACAGACTCGGCATTCATGTTCTTTTAAATTAAGAAATGTAAATAAAAAATAAGCTTTGACTTTCGCTATCCTGCTCTATCTATATCAAATACGAATTATATTTTTATTATTATATTTTCGTTTATTTTCATATTACGTTAACTTAGTTTCATTATGAGCTAGCTTCTATTTCTTTTTCTACAAACATTTCTTGCGCTATCATTCACAAGTAGTGTTGTATATGGGTGTATATAAAGCGTGTAAATGTATGAGAGTATCCACATAGGGTATTAAGCTCGGGTCCGTGGGTTCGTTAAGCCCAAATGACCATGCGGATCAGTTATCCCTGCGGGAGATAGTCGTGCTATCGATATACCTTGAATTGGTAGCGACATCAAGCGTGAATCGCATGATCCCAAAGTTGTATTGACGAAACTGTCTTGTTTCTAACAACGTAACGTCAAGCTCTTGTACGTCACGATCGATATTACGAATTCCACGAGCAGATTGTGAAGCTCGTGATGAAAGAAAGGTGATCACAATGGCCGTCACGAGTTTCTGTGCCACGGATACTCGGACTCTGAGTCACTCGACTACTCGCTCGCTCGCTCGCTCGACCGCTCGCATTGTGATCTTTCACCTAGCAACGCACTGGTTCCCAAACTGGACGCTACAAAAATATCGAGTAAAAAGAAAAAAAAATTTATATACATTTTCCGGTTGAAAATTAGATATAATTTCAACAATGTATAAGATAAATATAAAAGAAAATCTCTTATACCTCTCCAGTATAAAAACAGAAAAATAATTTTAATTAATTAATTACTAAACAGAAAAAAAATTTTAATTAAGTAAAAATATCTAATTCTAAATAAATATGTGATTATATTAAGTAAATATGTCATTAGTACTATATCAAATAAATATTTTTTTGAATCTAAAAAATTTTTTTTCAGTGTATCTGAGAAAGTTCGATTATAATAAATAAGATCTTACCTCATACATCAGAATCATTGTACGTATGTCTATAATAAAATTCGATGTATAATTAAGTTTGGCAACGATACTAAAAAAAAAAGAAGTCGAACAGTTTGGGAACCTCTGTGGTAACGGCTTTAAAATCTCGAGGTAGCAATTCCCGCCGACTGGCACAGAGGAAAGGAACGAGGTACCGCCGATCGAGGATAATGCCCGCTTCGCAGTCATCGAGTGCGTGACCCGCGTTTCGCAACGGTTGACGCCGCGATTCATCATCCAGGAACTAATAAAGTTCCAAGCGTAAAGTTTCAATGAGATCCGCAAAATTTCCAGAAATATTCATTAATTTGTGTAGATATGTTACGTAAAGCAGAAAGAAACGTATTCTCGTGAATTCTCTCTGTGTCCTGATTAACGTATGATATATGTATATCAAGTCCGTATCTGACAATATTTTCAGTAATCCTTTACTTATAATATAAAAATTGTCAGGATTAAAAATTCAAATGGAAAGAATTAGCATCTGTTTACGGCGAGTCACAAAGAAATTTTAAGCCCGGAAAGATATACACTGCGGCCCTGCACATCGCATTTTTCTTCGCGGCGATTACATAGTTGCGAAGAATGCGCGGCGTTCGTTCGGAAATCGCTCTGTTGGGAAAGCGCGTACCGCGAGGGAGCGAAACCGATGTCGTCCGGGGGAGAAATCAGAACACGTGATGATCGCGAGTACATATACGTATTTCGCAAATCGACGAAAGCGTACGAGATCTTGGCGCGCGGCCGAGATAAACAGGCTATTTGACGATTTAATCGTGGAAATTCATATTTTGAGACCGATTTAGAATACACGTTTTTTTTACACCGACACGATTCCGGTCTACATTATTTTTTCTGCGATGGGAAACGAAAAATCTATTCGACATCATACAGCTCGCATCGCACTGCGTTTGCCAAGCGAAAGTTTCTCATCCCTCGCGTGAGATTTTGGTCGATCAAATCATTCGATCGATCAACTTCTGATCTCTCTAAATAGGGCAGTTGAACATAAAAAGTGCAAGTTTCCTGTCTAGTTGTAGAATAATTTTTAGAATAAATTTATTTGCTTGTTCACGTTTATATATAAAAAAAAATTATCATTACTACCAGCAATAACGAGTCATCGCTAATTATATTAAGCCATATACCGCGAAGGAGACACATACTTCGCGAGATTTATCGTCGCGCTTCGTTCATTGGAATGTAGTTCGCATAACGGAGCAACATATACGCACGCGTTTGCGGTATATCTACGGATTTGATCTACCTTCAAGGCTTTACGTACGGCAACGTGCGCGTTGCCGTCTCTGAATATTTACACAATGGTCAGGGAGAAACACACACACACACACACACCACACAACTTCTCTCGCTCATTTAAAATTTTGACGAATGACGTTAGCATCATCAAGGCACTTCTTTTCTATCTTGCCACAAGCGGAATATCTTACGTCACTCGGGATCGAGCCGTTATATGCGTCGTTATGCAGAACCGAGACGCATAATGCACGCCAGGGGCATCAGCATTTCCACGTGCACGCGCGATAAGGTCGTCGGTGGAAATTGATTTCGCGAAACGAGCCGCACTTTTCTATAAATGGGCGTGGGAACAAGTGGCGGTAATATCGGTACGATTATTGTACAATTCGCGCTAATCAAACCAGGAATTCTGACGAGAAACGAAGTTAATTAAGAGCTCTGATAAGAACGAGCCGAAAGAAATTAAGGATCTTACGGTAACGGTGTATGGTGTATATTATTATAAGTACTAACTGTGTTATATTATCTGTGAAGAGAGCTACGCGACAATAGGTTATTAATAAATTAGCGACCTAAATAGTAAATCGTGCGAACGACTTGAAAAGAAACGGGATTAGTACTTTTAAATTTTAATTTAAGAGATTGGGGTTAGGAATGTGCCATTTAAAAAGTAGCATTAATATCATTCACAGTACTATGAATACGGTAAACGTTATCAATGATGAAAATTAATTGGGAACGAAAGCCAAAAAAGCGGTAAATAATAATTTCAAAATTATTCGGGAAAGTAGGTATCGCATCCAGTAACGGTTATTCGATTGAAGCAATTTATAATCTATTATAAATTCATTTTAGGGGGGACTTAAGCGATTTGTTTCCAAGATATATTCAATGTCAAAATGTCTCTCGCACAAATGAGATATTTACACAAATGAGTATACGCGCGTCAGGTATAATAAAGCGTCGTGTTCACGAAGATCGATATTCAGTGAACCAAAATAGAATCCGTTCGGGGGTAACATCCAACGCGAAAACGCATTTTCCCACCTCGCAGGCGAAGCCTCGACATTTCAGCGGTCGCCTCTAATTAATGCCGTTAAAGCGCGCGCGGTATTTACCGCGCGCGGCGGCGGCGGAAGAGAGGAACTTGCCTTGCGTTACCTTCGTTATCGCTCGCGGGGTGATCTCACGACGAGGCGCATCTCATATCCGGTTCAGCGGCAGCGCGGTCAGACGCTCGAGCTCGGCGCGACAGAGGTATCCAATTTTAGCGCTTCTCGCGGCGCGGTGCAGTCGGCGGCAGTCGGTGTCAGACGGCGCGAATAACTCGGCGATGCGGCACTGTCCTCGAGCTGTCTCTCGAAGCTGCCCGTCGAGGATGCACGCGCTCCAGAAGACGTCCCGTCGATCTCTCTCTCTCTCTCTTTCTCCTTCCTCCTTCTCCTCTCACATACACGCGCGCGCGCGTATATATATATATACACACACACACACACCACCCACCGCGCACGTTTCCTTCCTTCGGTTCGATACCGAAAGTCACCTCATCTCTCGCGAACCTCGCCAATCGAGGACGAGCCCAGAGAGGATTTTATCGCGACAGGTGCTCGTCGTGCGAACGCGAGTGATTGGACGCGCGAGACGAGCCGCGCGCGAGTGCCAAGCGGCGACTACTCCGATTTCTTCTTCGGCACAGGACGCAGGGCGAAGAGGGGAGATTCATCCCCGAGGGATGACGAAAAGGCCCGAAAGCGCGATGGACTCTCGTCACCTGATCGTGACCGCGTCTCTGTCCCTCTTCCACCTCTTCTTCTTCTCTCTCTCTCTATCTTTCTCCACTCCGTCTCTCGCTCCGCTACCCTCGACCGCGAGTAGGTCACGTTCTCTGGAAGCTTCCGCGCACGGTCACGTGTCGCGATCGCGGATCCAACGGTCTCGCGATCGTCGAACTCCGAACGTGTGTGTTCTCCAAGTATACGTACGATCCGATTTGTTTCGGAGCGTCTCGATCAAGGGGAACGAAGAGTGGAGAACCTCCCGAGCGCGGGGAGCGTGGGATCGCGGATAACGGAACTTATATACTCGCGGGGCGACGTGACGCGACAGGGTGCACGGTTCTCGGCCGTCTGAGCGCGCGCCGATGCGGAACCCGGTCTCTCGGCGAGCGACCCTCTCGCGGCCGCTTCCGCCGGCGCCGACGCGCGGTCGCCAATCGCTCCGCGGTCTTGTTCCCCACTGTCCTCGGTCACGGTCCAATGGTGGAGCGCGGACGAGCGGACACCTATGCGGCGCGCGCGATGGCGCGAGGTCCGATAAAACGCATCCAGGCGGTCCGCGTCGAGAACCGAGCCGCGCCGGAGGCTTTCTTTCTTCCGTCAAGGCGAGTTCCCTCTCGCGAGTTCTCCCCTCCCCCCCCACCCCCGCCCCTCCTCCACCACCATTTCTCTTTATCTCTTTCTTTCTTTCTGGGCTGGGGCCACGAGATTTGAAAGTAAGCGCGCGGATCCGGCACACGGCCGGCCGCTGCCGCGGCGCAGTGGTCGAGGCGTGATTTATCGCGGGGAGCCGAACGCGCGGGGGTATCATGCCGCGCGAACGCGCGCCCGTTAACGAATCGCGAAGGGGGTCAAACGTGAAGGGCCCGCTCCGATCGCGCTTTCTAAAAATTAGCGACTCCGATGGCGAGCGGGTGTGCCGAGGGAATTCATCGATCAGTATACTGTACAGTCGTCTGCGGTGCGAGACATTGGCCGCGATAAATAAATGCAGGCAGATAGATAGATAAATGTATTTCGAGCTGCAGAGACAACGGGTATTAATTGGAAAATTATATTGCACTGCAATAAACTTACATTTCATATACATTTCTGTATCCACGTGCAAAAGAGAAAAACCTGAGAGATACCACTTTATTTTTTGATGATTGCCTAAAAATTCGTTTTTTATGCGACAGCAACTTTAAGAAAGAGTTATGTGATATTGCATTTGACTCGATTTTTTAGAGGAAATAAAAATTTTATTGTGTTTTGATAAAGAATAAATATAGTTAAGTAACATGTAAAAATAACATGATACCAAAATGGTGTCGAAGACAAAGTTGCTTAAGCGTATAATACAGTGGCAGTCAATGTATTAACGTTATTGTGCCGAGGAACGATAACGGCTGTCGTGAAAAGAAGAGGCAGTTTTTTATCTACTTGCTCGAGCAGGGTGAAAAAAGATTGCGGCGTTCTTATCTCGCCGACCGCGACCATGCGGCCAACACGGTGCGTCGTACGCGGCGCATTTTGGTAAACGCGCGAAGTGCGTTTCCCGGTAGAAAATTGATAAATCTCTTATCACACAAAGCAAATTCGACTTCCGTCATTGTCGAATAGGATATAGATAAAAATAGCTCGTGCAAAATCGAGCGAGATTAATTTATCTCAACATATGTTCGAGTAACGCAGCAGTACATATGTTTCCTTTTTACACTAACAAAGACAATTATAGAACTGCAAATTGATAATTCGTTCCCAGAAACGTGAAGAGTGAGAAAATACAATAGATATGTATTTTTATCACTAACCTACATTTGATAAACAAGTCAACATTCTTTCTTGGAAGTCATTCAAATGAGTAAAAGAGTATTCCCTTCAGAGAATTGTAAAAATAAGAATCCACTGTCGCGGTTCAACTTCTCCAAGTTCTTCGATTCTCGATAATTTCTTAATTAAGTATCTCTATTGAAAAAACGTCAAACATATTTATCGAAAGACATAGATCTACAAAGATTACGTAACAAGGTGAGACGTTCTCCAACGATAACTCCAATATTTGTTACAAAATCGGCCGGAGTAATTTCTTATGTATTTAATATATAACATATAATATTTAGTATTGTATAATATCTGTTATACGATCGTTGAGAAACCAATATCGTTACATCGTTCCGAAACGCATCGATGTATATATGTGTGTTCACCCCAAATCACTTTGATCATCATTGCCGTTAATGACCGCTATACCTTTCCCGGGTCGTCGTGTATACACCGTTTGAGAGCGCGGGTTGGCCCGTGCGTGCGCTATATACGCGTACACGTGAGAATATTGATTCCACCGCGTCAGCTGCTTGCTTGTCCGCTTGCTTGCCTGCTTGCTTGCGCTCGTCGTGGCTTGGTTAGTCTACCGCATTCTAACCCACATTCACGTGCACCGCCACGCGGCCGCGCACAAGTTACTGACTAGGATATCCCCATTCCGAGCGCCCGGTGTTTTCCACTGTATCGGATTTGCTGAAGAGACGGATATCGATACCCGATGAACGGAATTGCAACTTAAACATCCGTAATCGCGACTTAAGCCTTTCGGACACGAGCTTCTGTCTGCCATCGAGGAAATTATATTTTAATTCGAAGTTAAATCTCTCTCTCTCTTTCTCTTTTGAATTTTCCTTTGTACTGAAATTCCACAGTGTAAAGAAATTATTGCGTTGGGACAATATAGAATTGTCTGAATAACTTAAACAGGCAGAAGAATGAAATGAATAATCTGAAATGTTCGTACGAATTTTATGTTGATTAGAACGACCTAGGAACTCTTGTGGAAAGCGTGGTTCTTTTTGAAAACTAAGGTTTAACACTCATAAGGAAAATTCGAAGCTAAATGTCAGGCTCGGAATACTCCGATCCTTCATGCAACGAAATAGCGGCTTGATAATGGGATCAGGCACATGAGTGCGTAATTGCGGAAGCGATCTCTCGCTTCCGATACGCGGACCCGATGGGAATCGTTTAATGCTTCCTTAACGGGAATCTCGCGGGCGGGGTCGCGACCGCTATTCTTTATCCGGCATGCGCTATCCGGATCCTAATGCAGGTCCCCCGTCCTGCGATAACGCCGCACAGCAACCGCATTCAATAATGTCCACCGTCACGCGAGTGGTACAAGCAAAATTAATCCGCTTAAATAAGCCACATCCAAGCTTTTGATACGCGAATCCTTTGACCGTAAAACCTTTTTGTTTGCTTACGATCACGAAGGGAGCTGTAGCCGTTCGGTACTCGGGGTTATCGGCGGCGTCAACGTATCTCGTTCGGTTATAATTGTTGAACCACTTGCGTTCAATTCGATTATTTACAATTCTGCCCGAATCAAACTCGACGATTTGCGTTCCTCCTATATGTTGGTGCAAATTTGCCTACAATGCTCAATGTTTATCTCGTGATTTCAGAGCGATCAGCCATAATAACGATCGTAATAGCGGGCTGAAATAATTAGGCGAAATATTTCTAACGACGTTAGAAGCTAGACTATATTAAAACCCGGTTTCACCAGTTCGTTAATTTAACCGCAGCTTAATGAGTCTCTCTCTCTCTCTTTCTCTCTCTCTCAAGTTCTAATGCTGAGAAAAGACACAAGCATCTATTAATTTCTAATGATAGGATTCATAAAGTTGATTATTTTAAATGTTGATTTACCAATGTGCTGATAATTTCTTGAAATTGTTAAAAGGCGCACGTTCCTTTTAATTATAATTGTTTGGACCTTTGGTAAAGGGAAAATGGCTGCTGAGAATAAACGAGAATCTTACGTTTCAATTTACAGGGGTATATCCTCGAGCTGCTGCCATTCTTCGACCTACTTCCAGCTCATCTTTCTTCTGTAAATATTTGATTGACCTATCTCGTTAAATCGAATATCTTTTGTCAAGCAAAACTCAAATTAAGAGTCTGTCCGTCTAAAATTAAATAAACAATAAAGATCCTACATCCATTTGTTCGATTCAAAATTTACTTAGATATTTCTGCAATCTTGAATATTTTTATGGCTTGTAAGTCAAAAACCATATGAATACCTCTCATCACCGTTAAGGAAAATTCTATCCCAGGCTATGCGAAGAATACTTTTCGCATAAAAAAAGATCGATCACAGTGGCGGAACACCCTGCGTGTCGAGGGAGGTAAAAAGTTAATGCACGTGCTGCGAACGTTATTCCGGAAACATTGGCGCAAAAGCGTGAAACCCGACTCCTTTGTTTCTGGGCACGCTCGACGATCTCGAACGGATGCATTGACCCGCTCAAAAGTACCGTTCTCTAATTGCGGTGAACGCGGACCGTGAAAAGTAACAAACACAAGGTAGAATCGAAATTGATAGTTTCGGGCCGCGGGACGAAAGGTAAGAAAAAGTGTCGGGATGAAAGTCACCTTTTTCGGGGCTTGACCTCGAGAGATCGTAGCAAAAGCGAGCAATATGTCGCAATTAGA